>NC_087382.1:2209566-2509566 GCF_963675165.1 Halichondria panicea | reverse complement strand
GTGGGTATGTGGTGGTTTATAAAACACCAACATATAGTGGACAATCGCTTAGCAATGGAAAAGACCAATTGTTTTCGGCTAAGGTATGGAACTTTGGCACAACATTCCTGAATAGTTTAGCTAACATATGCATGGCTACGTATAGCTTACATAAGTACACGTACTGATTAATACTCAATTATGGGATATTTTAGGTGCCTTTTCGCTTAGCGACGAACTCAAGCAAATTTGTCGGCTAAGGTCTAATTGTTTTTGCACATTAAATGTTAATAAATTTTCTATCTTTTGATACAAAAAAGTTGTCCAGAAATACTTTAGTTCCGGAGATATTTCATGTTACACATATATTTACGATCACCCACATTTTTACGATTTCCCACTACAACAACTTTTGGGGAAATATTTTCAAATAAGGTTGTAGCTTATTTATTCACCTACACAATGACAATTTCTTAGAAATGTTCCAATCTTGAGATACACAACTACTCTCTGTGGTTAAATTTACTCTCAAAGCTGAAGGCACTGTAGTGATACTGGCTTCCATGCATTGTACATGTACACAATTTTGTTTTTTGGCTCTTTGTAGAGTATTCGATAGCAGTTCAACACATGCACCCACACCCACACACACACCCACACACACACACACACACACACACACACACACACACCACACACACACACCCACACACACACACACACACACACACACACACACACACACACACACACACACACACACACACCCCCACACATACACACACCCCACCCACACACACTCCACACACCCCTACAGACAGTGTCCAGCGTAGTCTAGAGGCCAAGTTCTCTGGAGGTCGTGCTGGGTCTATCCCCATCACAGCCACCCCTGCATTCAGTGCTCGCATTGCTGGAGCTAGTGAGAAGGACATCGTCAACTCTGGTCTAGAATACACCATGGAGAGATCTGCCAAGGTGAGAGCTGTCGCTAACCAAGTTAGTGTGTCCATAGCAACTAAGGCATAACCTGCTTAGATTTAAAGTGTTATAGCCATGTACGTATTATTATTATAACTAATGTACTCCCTTTATTGGCATTGTAGAATAGAGCCCTTTGAAATCCGACAGTATCTCAATAAAAAAATTAAAAATTCAATTTAATTACACGGATGTCTCCACGATACAATTACCACGATATAAAGTGTGTTCTGCTTTTGATCTGATTCATAATTCTGCTACCATTCTAAGAAACTCTTCCCCTTCCTTGCAGCAAATCATGCGAGCTGTTCGTGAGTACAACCTTGGTCTGGACCTGAGGACCGCTGCTTATGTGTGTGCACTGCAGAAGATCTACACAGTGTACCTAGCGGCTGGCATCACCTTGTAGCTGCATAGAGAACACCTGATAGTGAACATTGTACCTTCCTACGTGCTAGCTTATTTTTTGGTATGTCTGTGGCTTTTAAACACTACATGTATGATTGTAGATTACATTCTGAATAGTAAATTAAAAGTTACTCTTGGTAAAAGCATGCAGGAGCACACTCAGGGGCATTAAGGACTGTCCAAATTAAAATGACAAACAATTTTATTATAATGAGTTCATACACAAGGCGTCATCGCATTGGAATGTTTATCACGTGCGTGACTGTATAGCTTTTTTCCAGTTCTGTAGGCGAAAAAGGGGTGTTCTCCGGTCTAGTGGTCTAGTGTGATAGTGCTAGTGCCAAGTCAGAATGACCGACAAGGTACAAAGGGGTCTGGATTATAACCCCTTGAGCCGGAGTTGGCCAGAAGCCTCTTCAATGTCAAGTGATGGAGAATCTGCCCTAGTGCTTGTGAGCACGCATTGTCTTGTATATAGTTATTTATCTGTGTACGTGTATGTATAGTTCGGCCATTCACATTTCTGCCCTGCATATAGTTTTCGTTTGCACATTAATTTTAATATACCGTACCCTCGTGAAAATAAGCCCATCTTGAATAAACGCCCATCCCCTCTTTTGCTTCGAAGTTCTTGCACAAGGGTATTTTCACTCGATTATAAGCCCACCCAGAATGAAGAGTTGAGCATGCACAGTAGCTGAATGCCACATGTTTACTATTAATTTTAGTGAAGAAAGGAAGTTTAGATACCGTATAGCGTTTAATTTTCGTGGGGCAAAATATTCGTGGTTTTTGTGGTTGGAGGTCTGACCACGAATATTTTACCCACGAATGAAGCGACCTTGCCTACCTTTACCGGCAGTGCAAGCAGCAACCACGAAAACATTACCCACGAAATGTCTCAATATTGCTGAACCACGAATATTTTGTCCCCCGAAAATTACCCGCTATACGGTAGTAGCTAGTGAGACTATACTCCTTGCTGGACCAAGATCAGACATATATAATGGATCTGTTTGCCCTTGAAGATGTACCGGGTATATGCAGGGAACAAGTAGTCTTGCGTTGGACGCGTTGAAGGTGTTTGAGTTGGACTGGTTGATCACGGCGGAGGCGTTGGTAAGGATTGGTGTCGCTCTACACTCGTCCATTTTAAACAAGCTCACATAGGTACCGTCTTTGCCTCAGAGTGTATCTCTATGGGGATGGTTTGGGCAACCTATATATTGCTTATGAATTATTAGTATGAAGTTCTTAAGTGTGAGCCAGTTTATAGGGGACTGGATGTTGGGATTCCATAGTGCATTGTGAGAAGCATAACATGATCAAATGATTTCTTTAATTCACAGCAACAGCATATATACTTGAGTAAAGAATATGAAAGAATATGTCGGGAAGCTAGACCGAAAGCTAGACTGGAAAGGTACCATACACCCTACATGCTCTACAAAATCTAGGCTAAACCATCGTGTCCCCTGCGACTTAAGAAATATATTCTGTTTCTTTGATAGAATCCAAGCTCTTCGTATATTTCGTTGGACACTTACTAAAAAAGTGCCCGCGTCATTTTCACTGAAAGAGTTGATCTCTCTCCTCAAGAGCATTCGCTCAGGCTGGGGTCCTCCACTGGAAATGGCTGCAAGGATGCTCAACTCCAAGTTCTGGGTAATGGAGGCGGACGTCTGGGCTGACCTGCTCATCGTCTGTTGCTGGGCCAACCCCACGATCTACTGTGAGAAATGTGACAAAGACGTGGAATCAACCACCACCTCTTGCAATCATGTTGTGTGTCCTGTTTGCGTTGTGGGGCAGGGGATTGGTCCAATAAGGTGTCCCGAATGTGATCAAACATTGACTGCCTTGCTTTTCACGTCAGCTTTGGCATTCGCACAGGAAAAACCAATAAGTGAGTTATTAATCAGTGTTTGTTGTGTGAACTATATGCTGCTAACCATTCATATACAAATGCAGCAGGGAAGCGTCGTCTTTGTGAGCCACCAACAACTGCCACTAAGAGACGATGTACTGACTCAGGTTAGTTCTCAGTGTACGGTCTAACTTTACTTACGTACATTCATTTAGGCACGTCAATGGTTACGAGATCAAGAAGCAAACCAGCCAAGCCAAGACCTCGAACAAAACCAGTATCAACCATCCCCCTCACAACACCAGATGTCCAACGACCTACACCTCCAGCTTCGACGGGGTCATGCTCTCATGAGAGAAAATCCCTCACAACTGACAACCTTCCTGATCTACTGGACGACCTCTACCCTGCCGTGAACAAGTGGTACTATATTGGCCTGGGTCTGGGCGTCCCTGTTCATATCCTCCATGCAATTAAGATCAAACAGAGAGATGACACTCTAGACTGCCTCAGGGAGATGCTCATCACACGGTTAGATATGGAAAAGCTGAGTAAAGAGGAGCTTGTCCAATCGCTGCAAAAAGCTACTGTGGGATTTTCCAAACTAGCACAGACGTTGGAAGACTCAAAGCAGTGGTGATCCTAAACTAACACTTTTAATCCCCCCAAATCCCTCCTTTTGATATGACTTTATAATTAATAATTATTGCACTTAACATGTTTTTTGTTGGTAAGGCCAGGCAAAGTAGATTTATAGTCATCACATGGTTTTTGTAAATTTTATTCATTACGCTGAAAGAATGTTATTACACAAACAAGATCATTATTGCATCATCAGTAAAATGGCCATATTTGGCTGCATGGCCGTGGGTGTGAAACCTCTTTATACCTAAGTTCATTTGGGACCTGGCCTTTGTTACGTTAGTTGATTTTCTTCAAGAATGGTCGTTTAAGAAGGATCCACTGTTAAATGTAACTCACTTTGTATTCTCAATCCCATCCGTGTAAATGTATTTGTAATGTTACGCACTCTGACCCCTCGCCCGCCTACCAGGTACGAGTATCACTGGGCCGATGGTACGACCGTCAAGAAGCCCATCAAGTGCTCAGCACCCAAGTATATCGACTATCTCATGACCTGGGTACAAGAACAACTAGACGATGAAAACATCTTCCCCTCCAAGATTGGTATGGTATTTTATTTATTATACCTGTTCGAAATGTTCATACATGTATGTAACTAATAGACAATGCTCACACTATTGACCTCCTTTAGATCCACCTCTGACCTATGCATTATAACGTACTTGTATTACTAGAATATTTTGCTGGTAAAAAACCTTGTGCATGATGGGGGACAGAGTAGACTTTGCTATCTAACTTTATAAACTTAAGATTGTGATATGGTATCTGGTTTATGCGATTTTATTACTAAAAGTTGTTAGCAATACGTACGGTAGTTAATTCAATGCTCACACTATTGACCTCCCCAAATCCCTAGCCTGCATTGTAAGTCCTTATTATTATAACTTCCAATTTATGCATTATACGACTATTAAGTCGCTATATTATAACTCTACATGTATGTACAGGGCTTTGGCAACATGGGGCTCCACTCTTGTCGCTACCTCCACAGAGAGAGGGCTAAGTGTGTGGGCATGATGGAGAGGGATGTGTCCATCGTTAACAGGGAAGACGGTATCGACCCGAAAGAATTGGAAGATTACAAATTAAATAACGGAGGCTCAATCAAAGGATTTCCAGGAGCACAAGAAATGACTGAGAACTTACTGACAGCAGAGTGTGATATTCTGATACCAGCTGCCGGAGAGAAGCAGATTACGGCAGAAATAGCTGAGCAAATACAAGCCAAGGTATTGTGCGTGTGTGTGCGTATAATGCCATAACTCGAGTATCGTTGATCCGATTTCAAAAATGTTATGATGTTCTGAAAGCTTAGAAAGAGACCTTTCAAATGATGTGTTTAAATCCACAATTTCGTTGAGGCATAATTTGTCATTTTTCGGCCTTGGACCATGGGCTATACATGTATATAATCCATGGTATTGGGCCGAAATTGACTATGTCTTAAATATTAACTTTGTGACATCATTTTAAAGGTCTCTTTCTAATCTTTCGGAAAATCATAAATAATTATTGGATCCACGGAATTCAAGTTATGGCAGTTGAAAGAGTGTAGGTTTTTTTGCTTGGATCTAGAGTATAACCAATTTCAAAGTTGGATATTGCATTCTGTAGTTCTTTAGGAAGGCCTATCGCTGGTAGGTTTGATCAGTCTCATCTCTGACATGTATGTAGGACTATATCCATCCCTACATAAGTAGGTGTGCTCAAAAACTATTATTCTAGTTTTAGCTAAAGTTCTACTGACCCAGAGATTGCCTCATGTGCACACAGGTGGTGGCAGAAGGTGCCAATGGTCCCACTACTATTGCTGCTGAGAAGATTCTGATGGATCGTAACATTATGGTCATCCCTGACCTGTTTGCAAATGCTGGAGGAGTGACTGTGTCCTATTTTGAGTGGCTCAAGAATCTCAACCATGTCAGTTATGGACGGTTGACCTGGAAACACGAGGAAGACTCCAACAATCATTTACTAGGTGAGTGTGTGTGTGTAGTGAGGGGAGGTTAGAGGTCGTTTGTGTGTGTGTGTGTGTGATGGGAGGTCAGAGGTTGTTTGTCCTTATGCAAGCTTGCATTAAATCATAGACACATGTATCATACTATGTGCTTTAGGAAGTTTATAATTATGAGGTCACGTCCATACATGCGTAGTTGATAATACTGGCTTCCATGTACACAATTTTGTTTAAGCTATGTAGAGCATAATTATTCTATACCAATTCAACCCCCCTCCACACACACACCCTCACACACACACACACACACCCCACACACCCACACACACACACACACACCCCCACACACATCCTCACACACACACACACACACACACACATCCTCACACACACACACACACACACACACACACACACACACACACACGCACACACACACACACACACCCCACACACACACACACCTACACACACACCCCACACACACCCCACACACACCCTCACACACACACACCACACACACACACATCCTACAGACAGTGTCCAGCGTAGTCTAGAGGCCAAGTTCTCTGGAGGTCGTGCTGGGTCTATCCCCATCACAGCCACCCCTGCATTCAGTACTCGCATTGCTGGAGCTAGTGAGAAGGACATCGTCAACTCTGGTCTAGAATACACCATGGAGAGATCTGCCAAGGTGAGAGCTGTCACTAGCCAAGTTATTGTGTCTGTAGCAACTAAAGCATAACCTGCTTAGTAAGAGCAAGCTGTGTTGTAAGTGTACTCCCTTTATTCTATTGTAATGTCGCTATCTAAAGCATAATTATTGTAGAATAGAGCCCTTTAAAATCCTACGGCACCTCAACAAGAAATAAGACGCTTTCCAATATTACACGGATATGTATATCCATGTCGATCTCCATTGTAGCTCGATCATGTGAAATAATAAATACTGCATGTTACAATATTAAAGTGTGTTCTGCTTTTTAAATACAATGGATCTGATTTCAATTAAGCTCTTGAATAATTCTGCTACCATTCTAAGAAACTCTTCCCCTCTCTTGCAGCAAATCATGCAAGCTGTTCGTGAGTACAACCTTGGTCTGGACCTGAGGACCGCTGCTTATGTGTGTGCACTGTAGAAGATCTACACAGTCTACCTAGCGGCTGGCATCACCTTGTAGCTGCATAGAGAACACCTGATAGTGAACATTGTACCTTCCTACCTGCTAGCTTATTTTTTGGTATGTCTGTGGCTTTTAAACACTACATGTGTGATTGTAGATTACATTCTGAATAGTGAATTAATTATGGGTTTCGGTTACTCTTGGTAAAAGATATCATAATTATACATGTACATGATGGGTTTGTTTTGTTACACAATAAGCTAGTGGGAGGAACATCTTCCTTTCCTAAGCCGATTTTTCTTTAATAGAACTAGCATTATGCAAGCATGCACTTCTGAACCAGTACAATTTTCACACACACTCTAGCCATCTACTATCTATGCTCTAGCTAGCTAGCTAGCTTATAGCATTATCTAGTTCTCCAGCCTCTGTAGCTGTATAGCTTACCAACCCAATTCCGTAGGCGAAAAAGGTGTTCTGGTCTATTGTGATAAGTGTGCCAAGTCAGAATGACTGACGAGGTACAAAGGAGTCTGGAATATAACCTCTTGCCCCGGCGATGGCCAGAAGTCTCTATGTTAAGTGATGGAGAATCTGCCACAGTGCCGGTGAGCATTGTCATGTGTATTGTCTATATAGTATTTATCTGTGTATGTATAGTTTGGCCATTCACATTTCTGCCTCACAGATAGTTTGGTGTTTACCATTAATTAATTTTGTTTGCACTGTTATACATGTACGTACACATACACCAGAACCCCCAACTGGGCCAACTTCAAGAAACAGTCACGCCGTTTATATCGGACACAGAACAACAAGAGGGCAAGCTGAACACACCAGTTGATCCCCTCACCACACAGGATTTCTGGATCCCGGAGACCGTAGGTGTCAAAATATCAGTAATGCAGCCTTCATTTTTTTACATATTGATGGAATTGAGGGAGTCGAGGGAGTTGAAGTTGATGGCGTTGGACAGGTTGAAAGCATTGAAGGCGTTGGTCAGGTTGAAAGCATTGAAGGCGTTGGACAGGTTGAAGACGTTGCACATGTTGCAAGCGTTGAAAATGTTGCACACGTTGCAAGCGTCGGACATGTTGAAGGCGTTGGACGCTTTGAAAACGTCGGACTTGTTAGACGTGTTGGAGACATTGGTAAGGATTGGTGTCGCTCTACATTCCTCCATTTTAAGCAAACCCACATAGGTACTGTCTTTACCTCAGAGTGTGTTTCTGGTTTGGGTAACCTATATAAGTATTGCCGTTATGAAATCTAGCATGCCTGTAATAATAAGTACGAAGTTCATAAGTCTAAGCCAGTTTATAGGGATGGTGTCGAGTAAATTAATGTATCAATACGTTAAGATTCCACGATGCATTGTGAGGAGCACAACATGATATAATATGATTTCGTTACTTCACAGGAACAACAACGTAGACTGGAAAGGTACCATACACCCTACATGCTCTACAAAATCTAGGCTAAGCCATTGTGTCCCCTGCAACTTAAGAGAAATATATTTTGTTTTTTTGATAGAATCCGAGCTCTTCGCATATTTCGTTGGACACTTACTAAAAAAGTTCCCGCGTCATTCTCACTGAAAGAGTTGATCTCTCTCCTCAAGAGCATTCGGTCAGGCTGGGGTCCTCCACTGGAAATGGCCACAAGGATGCTCAACTCCAAGTTCTGGGTAATGGAGGCGGACGTCTGGGCTGACCTGCTCATCGTCTGTTGCTGGGCCAACCCCACGATCTACTGTGAGAAATGCCGCAATAACGTGAAATTAGCCACCACCTCTTGCAAACATGTTGTGTGTCCCGTTTGCACTGTGGGACAGGGGAATGATCCAAGCTGTCCCGAATGTGGTCAAGCATTGACTGTCTCTTTTTCAAGTAAGTTTATTAATCAGTGTTTGCTGTGTGAACTATATGCTACTGATGCAGGGAAGCGTCGTCTTTGTGATCCAACAACAACTGCTACTAAGAGACCATGTACTGACTCAGGTTAGTTCTCAGTTTACGGTCTATACTTTACTTAGTTACCTCCAGCTTCTAAGAGATCATACTCTCAGGAGAGTCGGTCTAAATCCTTCACAATTGACAACCTTTCTGAGCTACTGGAATACCTCTACCCTGCCGCCGTGAACAAGTGGTACTTCCTCGGCCTGGCTCTGGGCCTCCATGTTGATATCCTCGAGGGAATTGCGACCAAACAGAGGGACAAAAATCTAGATTGCCTCAAGGACATGCTCATCACGAGATTAAGAACGGAAAAGCTGAGTAAAGAGGAGCTTATCCAATCGCTGCAGAAACCTACTGTCGGATTATCAGAACTAGCACAGACGTTGAAAGACTCGAAGCAGTGGTGATCCCAAACTAACACTCAAATTTTTAACACAAAATTTTAATTCCCGAAACCCCTCCTTTTGCTTGTACTAATATTGCACTATTATATTACACGTAAATATTGTTGTATGAGTTTTTTTATGGCACTGCATTTTGAGTCAAAGCTGATGACATCTGAACACGCGGTAGGAACCAACATTATCAAGGGCGGCTAGTAATTAGGCACTACTAGCAAAACATGACCTCTGTACCCTTAGCATGTGGGACACGGATTATTCTGAATAGAGCGACTGACTGTGTTGTCTTGATCTCAAGAACGCTTGTTTAGGGCAGATCGTGTGTACTGTCCAAGCACCTTCTCACTAGAGTCAGCCATGAGCTTCTTCCTATCTGGACTGTAAGTTAATCACCTACGTAGACACACACACATAGCAAAAATGAGCCCTATAAAGTAGTATCTTTAGTAATTAACTAGCTGTGTGTGTGTGTGTGGTAGCATGCTGTACTAAGTGTGTGTGTGTGTGTGTGTGTTTGCAGGAGAGCGTCTAATACTAAGACTGTGAAGCACCTCAAGAAGATCCCAGAGGGCTCTCACCAACATGACATGATGAAGGTATGTTATGACTGGTACAAGCCACTCGGGAGTTTTTGCCAAGCTACCCAGCTAGCTAGTGTATCGTACTGGTATAGTTTATTAGTTTAGTTTGGCCATTTGTCCATTCCCAAGACAGAAGACGAAATTCACTTCGCCATGCGTGTGTGAAGTATTTTAAGCATCCAATTTAGTTGTACAGTAGTTATACTTCCACTTTTTTGTGTCTTTTTTGCAAGTGTGTGTTTCTCTAGATATCCGATGTATGCCAAACCCACCAAGTATGTGGTCCCCTACAATACTGTACTCTCCTGCCAACTCCACACTGTGTGTGTGTTAATGTACACTCAACCTCGCCTTTGAACACTGCAAGTGTTTGCCAATATTTCAATATTACACCTCCCTCCTTATTGTACAGCATGCGGCCGCTACCCTGGGCAGTGGGAATCTTAAACTGGCTGTGCAACTACCAGATGGTGAAGACCTCAACGAGTGGATCGCCGTCAACAGTAAGCCTTAGTGTAGTACTGTTTTGCATGCGAAAAACCTTTGTGAATGAGCCAATCAACAGAAACGTTGGCAATTTGCAATCTAACTTTTGTGATCAGGCAAGAATCATTATGTATACAGGTTCCGGTCATTTATTTTTACGAAGCCACTAGCATCGTAAAGTTTGCGTATGTTTGATGATCGCATACAGTACATGTACAGTACAGTTTAATTATGATACGTACTTCTTCTGTAATAATTTTGTACACTAACTCATGTATCGATTTCCTTGTATTACACCTCCACCCCCACACACAAAGCTGTGGACTGCCTTTATCACACACACACACACGCACGCACGCACGCACGCACACACACGCACACACGCACACACACACACACACCCTCACACACACACACACACACACACACACACACACACACACACACACACACACACACACACACACACACACACCCTCACACCTCCCCTCACACACACACACACACACACACACACACATACTCAGCTGTGGACTTCTTTAACCAGATCAACATGCTCTACGGTACTATCACGGCTCACTGTACAACTGAGTCATGGCCTGTCATGAGTGCTGGACCAAAGTAAGCAACACACCAGTACAGTGACACATGTAGGGATGCTAGTCTGGGAACTTTGACTTAAATTTTTGTTTTTCAAAATTCATTCAAGAATGTACATGCTGTGAAACCCCTTTGTACCTAAGTTCATTTGGGACCTGGCCTTTGTTACGTTCAGTTGATTTTTCTTCAAGAATGGTCGTTAAGAAGGATCCACTGTTAATCTAACTCACTTTGTATTCTCAATCCCATCCGTGTACATGTATTTGTAATGTTACGCACTCTGACCCCTCGCCCGCCCACCAGGTACGAGTATCACTGGGCAGATGGTACGACCGTCAAGAAGCCCATCAAGTGCTCAGCACCCAAGTATATCGACTATCTCATGACCTGGGTACAAGAACAACTAGACGATGAGAACATCTTCCCCTCAAAGATTGGTACGGTATTTTTACCTGTTCAGGATAATAACATAATGTTCATACGTCATGTGTGTAACTAATAGACAATGCTCACACTATTGACCTCCTTAAGATCCACCTCTGACCTATGCATTATAACATACATGTATTACTAGAATATTTTGCAGGTAAAAAACCTTGTGCATGATGGGGGCCAGAGTAGACTTTGCTATCTAACTATATTATTATGAAGTATGGTATCTGGTTTTATGCGATTTTATTACTGTAAATCACTCAAAATAGCAAAATTTAATGTTCGATGCTCTCAAAACATTCTAGTAATGCGTACATATACTATTAAGTGCTCGTATATACAGGGCTTTGGCAACGTGGGGCTCCACTCTTGTCGCTACCTCCACAGAGAGGGGGCTAAGTGCGTGGGCGTGATGGAGAGGGATGTGTCCATCGTTAACAGGGAAGACGGTATCGACCCGAAAGAATTGGAAGATTACAAATTAAATAACGGAGGCTCCATCAAATGATTTCCGGGAGCACAAGAAACAACTGAGAACTTACTGACAGCAGAGTGTGATATTCTGATACCAGCTGCCGGAGAGAAGCAGATCACGGCAGAAATAGCTGAGCAAATACAAGCCAAGGTATTGTGCGTGTGTGTGCGTATAATGCCATAACTCGAGTATCGTTGATCCGATTTTTCAAAAATGTTATGATGTTCTGAAAGCTTAGAAAGAGACCTTTCAAATGATGTGTTTAAATCCACAATTTCGTTGGAGGCATAATTTGTCATTTTTCGGCCTTGGACCATGGACTATATATACATGTATATAATCCATGGTATTGGGCCGAAATTGGCTATGTCTTAAATATTAACTTTGTGACATCATTTTAAAGGTATCTTTCTAAGCTTTCGGAAAATCATAAATATTGGATCCACGGAATTCAAGTTTTGCAGTTGAAAGAGTGTAGGTTTTTTTGCTTGGATCTAGAGTATAACCAATTTCAAAGTTGGATATTGCATTCTGTAGCTCTTTAGGAAGGCCTATCGCTGGTAGGTTTGATCAGTCTCATCTCTGACATGTAGGACTATATCCAGGATCTGACATGTAGGACTATATCCATCCCTACATAAGTAGGTGTGCTCAAAAACTATTACTCTAGTTTTAACTAACTACTGACCCAGAGATTGCCTCATGTGTACACAGGTGGTGGCAGAAGGTGCCAATGGTCCCACTACTATTGCTGCCGAGAAGATTCTGATGGAGCGCAACATTATGGTCATCCCTGACCTGTTTGCAAATGCTGGAGGAGTGACTGTGTCCTATTTTGAGTGGCTCAAGAATCTCAACCATGTCAGTTATGGACGGTTGACCTGGAAACACGAGGAAGACTCCAACAATCATTTACTAGGTGAGTGTGTGTGTGTAGTGAGGAGAGGAGGTCAGAGGTCGTTTGTACGTGTGTGTGTGTGTGTGTGTGTGTGTGTGTGTGTGATGGGAGGTCAGAGGTCGTTTGTCCTTATGCAAGCTTGCATTAAATGATAGACACATGTATCATACTATGTGCTTTAGGAAGTTCACAATTATGAGGTCACGTCCATACATGTGCATGCGTGGTTGATAATACTGGCTTCCATGTACACAATTTTGTTTAAGCTATGTAGAGCATAATTATTCTATACCAATTCAATCCCCCCACACACACACACCCCACACATCCACACACACACACACACACACATCCACACACACACACACACACACACACACACACACACACACACACACACACACACACACACACACACACCCCTACAGACAGTGTCCAGCGTAGTCTAGAGGCCAAGTTCTCTGGAGGTCGTGCTGGGTCTATCCCCATCACAGCCACCCCTGCATTCAGTGCTCGCATTGCTGGAGCTAGTGAGAAGGACATTGTCAACTCTGGTCTAGAATACACCATGGAGAGATCTGCCAAGGTGAGAGCTGTCGCTAGCCAAGTTATTGTGTCTGTAGCAACTAAGGCATAACCTGCTTATAATTATAGTAAGAGCAAGCTGTGTTATAAGTGTACTCCCTTTATTCTATTGTAATGTCGCTATCTAAAGCATAATTATTGTAGAATAGAGCCCTTTAAAATCCTACGGCACCTCAGTAAGAAATAAAATGCTTTCCAATATTACACGGATATGGATATCCTTGTCGATCTCCATTGTAGCTCGATCATGTGAAATAATAAATACTGCATGTTACAATATTAAAGTGTGTTCTGCTTTTTAAATACAATGGATCTGATTTCAATTAAGCTCTTGAATAATTTTGCTACCATTCTAAGAAACTCTTCCCCTTTCTTGCAGCAAATCATGCGAGCTGTTCGTGAGTACAACCTTGGTCTGGACCTGAGGACCGCTGCTTATGTGTGTGCACTGCAGAAGATCTACACAGTCTACCTAGCGGCTGGCATCACCTTGTAGCATAGAGAACACCTGATAGTGAACATTGTACCTTCCTACTTGCTAGCTTATTTTTTGGTATGTCTGTGGCTTTAATTTTAAACACTACATTGTACATGTATGATTGTAGTTTACAGTAACTTGGTACCTTTTTAGAACAAAATGGGAGGAACAAAGAAAGAAACAAGGAAGCTCTTCAATACCTTTTTAGGCCGATTTTTCGCTATTTCATCAATTTGCAATTTGTAGCCTAGCCAGGTAACTTTATGTGCTGTAGCTAGCTAGCTATAGTTGTACTACTATACTATACTGGACTGTAGGCTAGAATGTCTGACGAGGTACAAAGGGATCTAGATTATAACCTCTGGCCCTGGCGCCGGAGATGGCCAGAAGCCTCTTCAATGTCAAGTGATGGAATATCTGTCACAGTGCTGGTGAGCATTGTCATGTGTACATGTATAGTTTAATATTTATCTGTGTATGTATAGTTCGGCCATTCACATTTCTGCCTCACAGATCGATAGTCTTCGATTAATTTTGTTTGCACATATACACGTACGTACACATACACCACTATTTTAATACAGAACTCCCAACATCGAGAAACAGTCATGCCGTTTATATCGGACACAAAACAACAAAAGGGCAAGCTGACTACACAAGTTGATTCCTTCACACAGGAGTTAAGTTTCACTTCGCCATTCCCCAACTTCGAAAGCAGCGTGTTGCCTTCATCTCAAACAGTCCTTTTGAAGAAGGCGGAGGCGGAGGCGGAGGCGGAGGCGGAGGCGGAGGCGGAGGCGGAGGCGGAGGCGGAGGCGGAGATGGAGGCGTTCATGGCGGAGGCGGAGATGGAGGCGGTGACGAATGTTATGTTGAGGTTGTTGGAGTCGTTGAAGCCGAAGGCGAAAGTGATTGTATGTACGTTGGAGGGGGAGGCGTTGGAGGCAAAGGCGTTGAAGGCATTGGCGTTGAAGGCGTGGGTGAGGATTGGTGTCGTTTTACATTCCTCCATTTTAAACAAGCCCCGTCTTTACCTCAGAGCGTGTTTCTATGGGGATGGTTTGGGCAACCTATATAATTATTGCCGTTATGAAATCTAGTATGTATGCTATAATAAAAAGTACGAAGTTCATAAGTTATTATGGGAGGATTCCTATAGTGCATTGTGAGGAGCTTAACATGATTAAATTATTTCGTTAATTCACAGGAACAAATCAAAGCGAGTCTGAAAAGGTACCATACACCCTAACCCTACTTGCTGTACAGATCTACAGGCTTTAAAAAAATCATTGTGTCCCCTGCGACTTAAGAAAAATATCTTTTTTTTTCATAGAATGGAAGAATTAAAGGTTTTCATATTTCGTTTGATGCGTACTGCTAATTATGCCTCGAGGCGTAGCCGCACGAGGGATACGGTAAAGCTGACTGTGTGTGTGTCTGTCTGTGTGTGTGTGTGTGTATTCCAGCTATAACTGCTCAACGGTTACAATGCGACGAAAACTAACAGCTTCTATAGGCTTCTAGCCACGTTCTCTTGGATTTTGATTCGTGGATTAGCAAACTAAAGCTTCTTTCTCGAGTTATGGCTAGTTTGACTCACATTGAAGGCTGTTGCAGTCTCTTCAGAATCTTTCATAGCATCATCTGTCCGCACAAACTTTCTATTCAACATATGAGTTAGCCTTGCACTAAAGCGCTAGCTTTTTGTTAGCTACAATACTCAGAAAATATCTGTTAAAACAGCTAGCTAGCAGTACAGTAGCCATTTGTAAAATTGATCTCTTTGGACACACCCTTTAATTATTCCTGTGGATGTAATGCGCATGCGCGCTCATTCCCCATGTGTGAGAAAATAATATCCAAGATCCAGATCCAGATCCTCCTGGCAGAATCATCTTTGTCTTGAGGGCCTGGTAAGCCACAAAACACTACCATATAACAATATAGATAACAATATGCATGTACACAGGTCTTTTCTTCTTAGATATTATATACACTGAACTACAGATCCTGGAAGAATCAATTTTCTTCTTTCTTGATGTCCTGGTAAGCCACATAATACAAAAAATAATAACTTACAATAGATGCATGTAAATAAGTCTTTTCTTCTCAGTGACTTTATATAGATAAGCTAACTTTAATATAAAATTCATTATAGATAACACTCTAATACTTTTGAGCGAAAGCAAAAACATGGCGAGAGGCATTAGCACAGCGCCAGCTTGAACACTAGTTTTAAAAAAGCGATGGCATTCCTTCCATTCTCAATGAACGAGTTGGTGTCTCTCCTCAAGAGTATTCGCTCAGGGTGGGGTCCTCCACTGGAAATGGCGACAAGGATGCTCAACTCCAAGTTCTGGGTAATGGAGGCGGATGTCTGGGCTGACCTACTCATCGTCTGTTGCTGGGCCAACCCCACGATCTACTGTGAGGAATGCGGCAATAACGTGAAATTAGCCACCACCTCTTGCAAACATGTTGTGTGTCCTGTTTGCACTGTGGGACAGGGGAATGATCCAAGCTGTCCTGAATGTGGTCAAGCATTGACTGTCTCTTTTTCAAGTAAGTTTATTAATCAGTGTTTGCTGTGTGAACTATAATAATATGCTGCTAACCATTTCATATACTGATGCAGGGAAGCGTCGTCTTTGTGAGCCACCAACAACTGCCACTAAGAGACCATGTATTGACTCAGGTTAGTTCTCAGTTTATGGTCTAACTTTACTTAGTTACCTCCAGCTTCGAAGGGATCATGCTCTAATGATAGTCGGTCTAAATCCTTTACAACTGACAACTTTGATGAGCTGCTGGAATACCTCTACCCTGCCGCCGTGAATGAGTGGTACTTCCTCGGCCTGGCTCTGGGCCTCCATGTTGATATTCTCGAGGCAATTGCGACCAAACAGAGAGACAACAGTCGACACTGCCTCAAGGACATGCTCATCAAGAGATTAAGAACGGAAAAGCTGAGCAAAGAGGAGCTTATCCAATCGCTGCAGAAACCTAATGTGGGATTGTCAGAACTAGCACAGACGTTGAAAGACTCGAAGCAGTGGTGATCCCAAACTAACACTCAAATTTTTGACACAAAAGTTTAATTCCCGACACCCCTCATTTTGCTTGTACTAATATTGCACTATTATAAAATTATTACACGTAAACATTGTTGTATGAGTTTTTTTATGGAGCATTTTGAGCTGATGACACCTGAACTCGCGGTGGGAAGCAACATTATCAAGGGCGGCTAGTAATTAGGCATTACTAGCAAAACATGACCTCTGTACCCTTAGCTGCATGCGGGACACGGATTATTCTGAATAGAGCGACTGACTGTGTTGTCTCAAGAACGCTTGTTTAGGTGTGTGTACCGTCCAAGCACCTTCTCACTAGAGTCAGCCATGAGCTTCTTCCTATCTGGACTGTAAGTTGATCACCTACGCAGTACTTTATACATACACACACACCATAATAGCAAAAATGAGCCCTATAAAGTAGTATCTTTAATAATTAACTAGCTGTGTGTGTGATAGCATGCTGTACTAAGTGTCACTGTGTGTGTGTGTGTGTGTGTTTGCAGGAGAGCGTCTAATACTAAGACTGTGAAGCACCTCAAGAAGATCCCAGAGGGCTCTCACCAACATGACATGATGAAGGTATGTTATGACTGGTACAAGCCACTCGGGAGTTGTTGCCAAGCTACCCAGCTAGCTAGCGTATCGTACTGGTATAGTTTATTAGTTTAGTTTGGCCATTTGTCCATTCCCAAGACAGAAGACAAAATTCACTTCGCCATGCGTGTGTGAAGTATTTTAAGCATCCAATTTAGTTGTACGGTAGTTATACTTCCACTTTTTCGTGTATTTTTTGCAAGTGTGTGTTTCTTTAGATGCCAAACCCACCAAGTATGTGGTCCCCTACAATACTGTACTCTCCTGCCAACTCCACACTGTGTGTGTGTTAATGTACACTCAACCTCGCCTTTGAACACTGCAAGTGTTTGCCAATATTTCAATATTACTCCCTCCCTCCTTATTGTACAGCATGCAGCCGCTACCCTGGGCAGTGGGAATCTTAAACTGGCTGTGCAACTACCAGATGGTGAAGACCTCAATGAGTGGATCGCCGTCAACAGTAAGCCTTAGTGTAGTACTGTTTTGCATGCGAAAAACCTTTGCGAATGAGCCAATCAACAGAAACGTTGGCAATTTGCAATCTAACTTTTGTGATCAGGCAAGAATCATTATGTATATAGGTTCCGGTCTTTTATTTTTACGAAGCCACTAGCATTGTAAAGTTTGCGTATGTTTGATGATCGCATACAGTACATGTACAGTACAGTTTAATTATGATACGTACTTCTTCTGTAATAATTTTGTACACTAACTCACGTATCGATTTCCTTGTATTACACCTCCACCCCCACACACAAACCTGTGGACTGCCTTTATCATGCACAACACACACACACACACACACACACATACACACACACACACACACACACACACACACACACACACACACACCTCCCCTCACACACACACACACAAACACATACTCAGCTGTGGACTTCTTTAACCAGATCAACATGCTCTATGGCACTATCACGGCTCACTGTACAACAGAGTCATGCCCTGTCATGAGTGCTGGACCAAAGTAAGCAACACCTCAGCACAGTGACATATGTAGGGATGTTAGTCTGGGAACTTTGACTTAAAATTTTTGTTCAAAATTCATTCAAGAATATTAATTTTATAGATGCTGTGAAACCTTTTTGTACCTAAGTTCATTTGGGACCTGGCCTTTGTTACGTTTAGTTGATTGATTTTCTTCAAGAATGGCCGTTAAGAAGGATCCACTGTTAATCTAACTCACTTTGTATTCTCAATCCCATCCGTGTACATGTATTTATAATGTTACGCACTCTGACCCCTCGCCCGCCCACCAGGTACGAGTATCACTGGGCCGATGGTACGACCGTCAAGAAGCCCATCAAGTGCTCAGCACCCAAGTATATCGACTATCTCATGACCTGGGTACAAGAACAACTAGACGATGAGAACATCTTCCCCTCAAAGATTGGTACGGTATTTTTACCTGTTCAGGATAATAACATAATGTTCATACGTCATGTGTGTAACTAATAGACAATGCTCACACTATTGACCTCCTTAAGATCCACCTCTGACCTATGCATTATAACATACATGTATTACTAGAATATTTTGCGGGTAAAAAACCTTGTGCATGATGGGGGCCAGAGTAGACTTTGCTATCTAACTTTATAAACTTAAGACTGTGATATGGTATCTGGTTTATGCGATTTTATTACTAAAAATTGTTAGTAATACGGTAGTTACACACTATTGACCTCCCCAAATCTCTACCCCCGTAGCCTGCATTATAAGTCCATGTTATTATAACTTCCAATTTATGCATTACGTGACAGGCTCTAGGAAAACCAGACTATTGGAGCAGACTAAAATTTTGGTGATTAATGTACCAAGTGATAGAGCAGAGCATCGCCTACACAATGATATGCTTAGTGTTCACATACCTAGTTTCATACCCGAGTTATGCGCGTTGGAAACTCGAAGCCGTAAAATGTAGTATCGAGAAAAACGGCTCTCAAAGATTGCTTAATTAGGAAAAATAAGGTAATAGCGAAAGTTTGGACGAAGCGTTTCGATGGAAAGAGTTGGATTTAGAGCATCAGATTTTACAGAGAGGTAGTAGAAGGACTGTAGATACTTATACATCAATAACATTTTATTTGAGATTTTATACTGTAGGCATAAATTTAGCTGTAGCTCAATACTAAATTCTGCTCCAATAGTCTGGTTTTCCCAGAGCCTGTCACTTAGTCTGATTACGACTATTAAGTCCTTATATATAACTCTACATGTATGTACAGGGCTTTGGCAACGTGGGGCTCCACTCTTGTCGCTACCTCCACAGAGAGGGGGCTAAGTGTGTGGGCGTGATGGAGAGGGATGTGTCCATCGTTAACAGGGAAGACGGTATCGACGCGAAAGAATTGGAAGATTACAAATTAAATAACGGAGGCTCAATCAAAGGATTTCCAGGGGCACAAGAAACGACTGAGAACTTACTGACAGCAGAGTGTGATATTCTGATACCAGCTGCCGGAGAGAAGCAGATTACGGCAGAAATAGCTGAGCAAATACAAGCCAAGGTATTGTGCGTGTGTGTGCGTATAGTGCCATAACTCGAGTATCGTTGATCCGATTTCAAAAATGTTATGATGTTCTGAAAGCTTAGAAAGAGACCTTTCAAATGATGTTTTAAATCCACAATTTCGTTGGGGCATAATTTGTCATTTTTCGGCCTTGGACCATGGGCTATACATGTATATAATCCATGGTATTGGGCCGAAATTGGCTATGTCTTAAATATTAACTTTGTGACATCATTTTAAAGGTCTCTTTCTAAGCTTTCAGAAAATCAGAAATATTGGATCCACGGAATTCAAGTTATGGCAGTTGAAAGAGTGTAGGTTTTTTTGCTTGGATCTAGAGTATAACCAACTTCAAAGTTGGATATTGCATTCTGTAGGTCTTTAGGAAGGCCTATCGCTGGTAGGTGTGATCAGTCTCATCTCTTACCTGTATGTAGGACTATATCCATCCCTACATACGTAGTTGTGCTTATAACTAGTTTTAAAGTTCTACTGACCCAGAGATTGCCTCGTGTGTACACAGGTGGTGGCAGAAGGTGCCAATGGTCCCACTACTATTGCTGCTGAGAAGATTCTGATGGATCGCAACATTATGGTCATCCCTGACCTGTTTGCAAATGCTGGAGGAGTGACTGTGTCCTATTTTGAGTGGCTCAATCATTTACTAGGTGAGTGTGTGTGTGTGTGTAGTGAGGGAGGTCAGAGGTCGTTTGTACGTGTGTGTGTGTGTGATGGGAGGTCAGAGTCGTTTGTTCTTATGCTTGCATTAAATCACTGTAATACAATATAACTAGGTATACACACGCACATGATTAGCCTCGTGCAGAGTTGTATTTAAGTACAATTTTAGAAGAAAGAAAGAGAGCTTGCTAGAGACTCAGCAGCAGTTATTGTGCTCATCTTGGGCTGCTGTCTCAGCTTAAATCTATTTCTCAGCTTAAATTTAAGTCATAGGAGTGCCCTCTGTGTCGGTATCTCTCTCTCTGCCATCGATGCATCATAAAAAGTATTATTATTCTATGCTGCAACCACAGTGCCACGCCCCATATAATTATGGGCGATTATTTAAGATGGGCGTTTATTGACAAAGACAGGTTTTACCCTGGGCGTTTATTCAAGGAGAGCGTTTAATCAAGTAAATACATACATACAAAGGTTTTCTGAGATATGATGCAGTATTAGTTGCCTCGCGCTAAGGCGCTCGGCAATTAGTAGTATAGCTAAGAGTAGTGCAGTATGAGATTAATAGCACGAGTAACAAGCAATGACAAGGATACGCCGAGTGCTATTAACCTTGTCATGCAGTGCTTGTTATGAGTGCTATCAAGGGCTTATAAAAGAAGAGAGGGCATGCAACTCCACTATCAGTGCACGTAGCTAGCAGAGTTACGTGGGCGGAGGAATGAGTGCATTTGCATGAAGTGCTAAAAATAGATAATTTATATTTTTAGCACTTGCATATCATACGATATTATAATAATAACTAGAGCACTAAAGTGCAAACCCTCGGCTGGTGACATGATTATAAAGAAACCAGAAGACTGATATAATGCAGTGCATATAGTGATGTTGTTATCATCATCATGCATGACTTGCACAGCAACTCAGGAGCAATAAAACTAAACCAGACTGGAGGCATGCTGAAACATTTCAGAACAGGTAGTAGTACTATAAATATATGCACTGTGGATTAGGATCACAGCAAAGAAGCATGGAGTCTCAGAGAAGTATGGCTCCAGGTCCTGCATGGATCCCAGTCAGCTAAAGCAAGCTTTCTGGTTTAGTGACCCTGTTCCAATATTGTTCCTGGTATATACAGCTTTCTACTTTAGTGACCCTGTTCCATTGTTTCTGGACCTGGTACAGGATCACTTCAGTTATAAGTAACGCATGTGCAAGTTCTGTTCAAGCTACATTTTGCTCGCTTTTATTAGACAACGAAGCTTTAACACCGAAAGCTGCCACTATTAGAAGTACTGACTTGTTGTGTGGAGGCTACCCATGCTGTAAACGCAGTGCTAGAGCATCCAGGTAAGCAGACCCAGTCACAAGCTTCTTAGCTTTTGCTTGTTTTTATTTGACAACGAAGGTTTAACATGAAATTCTGCCACTATTAAAATTAATAACTTGTTGTATGAAGGCTATCCATGCTGTAAACGCAGTGCCATGGCATGCAGGTGAGTAGACTCACACATTACAAACAAACAAACAGACCAACGGACTACTATACCCGTGGCCGCCCACGCGCGCCTCGGGTAATAATGGTGAGATTGCTTATAATAATCATATTGTCTGTTTGTCCGTATATAGTACAATACATGTAGTGATGTTGTTGCAGCTGTTACTAGTGATACAGGTCATGCATACGCCAGCTAGTCTTTTCAGTTTAGGAATTTGCCAACTGGAAACACTTGCTATACGTGCATGGCTGAAGTGACCTGCCCCTTAGCTTGAACGTTAATACGTAACATTAGTCATGCCTTAAAGAGCACTGTAAAAATTATTGTTTTAATTTCAATTCTGATTCATTATTGTGTACTGTACACGTGAGGGTTGTATTACTAGAATGTTTTAATTGTCAAACATATGCAAACTTTGGTTGGGTTAATTAATCGATCAATTTGCAAAATAAGATCGCAAAGGGTCAACTTTTCTGCTGATTTGACTCATTCGCAAAGTTTTTCACCAGCAAAAATATTCTAGTAATAATTATGGTAATTACATTTTACATGTATGGGTTTAGAGTTCATAATGAGGTCACCTCCATACAAGTGCATGGATGATGGCTTCATGGTAACAAATTTTAATTTTCAAGCTAATCTATAATAGTCTAAGAGCATTCTTAATAGCAATTCCACACCCCCTCACACACACACGTCCACCCACACACACACACACACACACACACACCACACACACACACACATACACACACACACACACACACACATACACACACACACACACACACACACACACACCCACACACACACACCCACACACATACACACACACACACACACATCCTACAGACAGTGTCCAGCGTAGTCTAGAGGCCAAGTTCTCTGGAGGTCGTGCTGGGTCTATCCCCATCACAGCCACCCCTGCATTCAGTGCTCGCATTGCTGGAGCTAGTGAGAAGGACATCGTCAACTCTGGTCTAGAATACACCATGGAGAGATCTGCCAAGGTGAGAGCTGTCACTAGCCAAGTTATCGTGTCTGTAGCAACTAAGGCATAACCTGCTTAGATTAAAACCATGTACGTATTATTATTATAACTAATGTACTCCCTTTATTGAATACTTGTATCTATTGTATAAGACGCTTTCATATGTACCAATAGTATGATTACACGGATAGTAATTTTTTTATGAAGTGAAATACTGCCTGTTACGATGTGTGTTCTGCTTTTATATGCAATGGAACTTTCGCAGAATAGCAGCCTTTTTGCATCATGCATGCGTGCAGTATTAAATTTATGGGTATAAATGTTCGTGGTATAATTATGCTTGATCAGCGAAAACCACGAACATTATACCCTTGAACATTATTCAATTAAGCTCATAATTTTGCTACCATTTTAAGAAACTCTTCCCCTCCCTTGTGCAGCAAATCATGCGAGCTGTTCGTGAGTACAACCTTGGTCTGGACCTGAGGACCGCTGCTTATGTGTGTGCACTGCAGAAGATCTACACAGTCTACCTAGCGGCTGGCATCACCTTGTAGCATAGAGAACACCTGATAGTGAACATTGTACCTTCCTACCTGCTAGCTTATTTTTTGGTATGTCTGTGGCTTTAATTTTAAACACTACATTGTACATGTATGATTGTAGTTTACAGTAACTTGGTACCTTTTTAGAACAAAATGGGAGGAACAAAGAAAGAAACAAGGAAGCTCTTCAATACCTTTTTAGGCCGATTTTTCGCTATTTCATCAATTTGCAATTTGTAGCCTAGCCAGGTAACTTTATGTGCTGTAGCTAGCTAGCTATAGTTGTACTACTATACTATACTGGACTGTAGGCTAGAATGTCTGACAAGGTGCAAAGGGATCTAGATTATAACCTCTGGCCCTGGCGCCGGAGATGGCCAGAAGCCTCTTCAATGTCAAGTGATGGAAAATCTGTCACAGTGCTGGTGAGCATTGTCGTGTGTATAGTTTAATTAATATTTATCTATGTATGTATAGCTATGTATAGTTCAGCCATTCACATTTCTGCCCTACAGATCGATAGTCTTGATTAATTTTGTTTGCACATATACACGTACGTACACATACACCACTATTTTAATACAGAATTCCCAACATCGAGAAACAGTCATGCCGTTTATATCAGACACAAAACAACAAAAGGGCAAGCTGAATACACCAGTTGATCCCCTCACACAGGAGTTAAGTTTCATTTCGCCATTCCCCGACTTCCCCGACTTCGAAAGCGGCGTGTTGTCTTCATTTCAAACAGTCTTTTTTGAGGCGGCGTTTGAGGTGGCGTTTGAGGCCACTGCGTGGGCGTTGGAGGCAAATGCGGAAGCATTGGAGGCCACTGCGTGGGCGTGGGAGTTGGAGGCGAAGGCGTGGGTAAGGATTGGTGTCGTTTTACACTCCTCCATTGTACACTAACCCACATAGGTACTGTCTTTACCTCAGAGCGTGTTTCTATGGGGATGGTTTGGGCAACCTATATAATTTAGTATAATTAATATTATGGCTAAGAGTGCAATATGGGATTAATAGCACGAGTAACAAGCAATGGCAAGGATACTAATTGCACGAGGCGTAGTCGAGTGCTATTAACCTTGCCAGTGCTTGTTATGAGTGCTATTAATCCCTTATTGCACGAGTAGCCATACAATTGATTGTTAATCGTTTGTGATGCAGTTTGCGTTGGACGCGTTGGACGCGTTGAAAGCGTTGGACACAGTGGACACATTGAACACATTGGACATGTTGAAAGCATCGGACAGGTTGGACGCGTTGAAGGTGTTGGACGCGTTGAACGTGTTGGAGTTGGACTCGTTGGTAAGGATTGGTGTCGCTCTACACTCGTCCATTTTAAACAAGCTCACATAGGTACTGTCTTTGCCTCAGAGTGTATCTCTATGGGGATGGTTTGGGCAACCTATACATTGCTTATGAATTATTAGTATGAAGTTCTTAAGTGTGAGCCAGTTTATAGGGGATTGGATGTTGGGATTCCATAGTGCATTGTGAGAAGCATAACATGATCAAATGATTTCTTTAATTCACAGGAACAGAGTATAGACAGGATAAAAGCTGAACTGGAAGCTATACTGGAAGCTATACTGGAAGCTAGACTGGAAGCTAGACTGGAAGCTAGACTGAAAAGGTACCATACACCCTACATGCTCTACAAAATCTAGGCTAAACTATTGTGTCCCCTGCAACTTAACAAATATATTCTGTTTCTTTGATAGAATCCGAACTCTTCGCGTATTTTGTTGGACACTTACTAAAAAAGTGTCCGCGTCATTCTCACTGAAAGAGTTGATCTCTCTCCTCAAGAGCCTTCGCTCGGGGTGGGGTCCTCCACTGGAAATGGCCACAAGGATGCTCAACTCCAAGTTCTGGGTAATGGAGGCGGACGTCTGGGCTGACCTGCTCATCGTCTGTTGCTGGGCCAACCCCACGATCTACTGTAAAGAATGCGGCAAAGACGTGGAATCAGTCACCACCTCTTGCAAACATGTTGTGTGTCCTGTTTGTGCTGTGGGGAAGGGAAATGGTTCAAGCTGTCCCAAATGTGGTGAAATATTTACTGTCTTGGTTTTCACGTCAGCTTTGCCATCCACACAGGAAAAACCAATAAGTAAGTTTATTAACCAGTGTTTGTTGTGTGAACTATATGCTGCTAATCATTCATATACTGATGCAGGGAAGCGTCGTCTTGGTGAGCCACCAACAACTGCCACTAAGAGACCATGTATTGACTCAGGTTAGTTCTCAGTTTACGGTCTAACTTTACTTACGTACATTCATTTAGGCACGTCAATGGTTACGAGATCAAGAAGCAAACCAGCCAAGCAAACAAAACAAGTGTCAGCCATCCCCCTCACAACACCAGACCCTGCACCTCCAGCTTCGAAGGGATCATGCTCTCATGAAGGTCAGTCTGAATCGCTCACACCTGACAACCTTCATAAGCTACTGGTTGACCTCCGCCCTGCCATGATCAAGTGGTACTACCTTGGCCTGGCTCTGGGCCTCCGTCATCATGACCTCGATGCAATTGAGATCAAACGGAGAGGCGATAGTCTAGACTGTCTCAGGGAGATGCTTATCACGAGGTTAGAGCGAAAGCTGAGTAAAGAGGAGCTTATTCAATCCTTGCAAGAAGAGACGGTGGGATTTTCCGAACTAGCACAGACGTTAAAGACTCAAAACAGTGGTGATCCCAAACTAACAGTGAAATTTGACACGGAACTTTATGGACCATAGCTCTGGTAGAGCATAATAGGTGTGACGTGGCTTAGTGTGATGGCTTAGTAAATTCCCTAAATTTTGAATACATCATTATACTCCTTCTCAAGTACTTACAGTTGGGTCGTTGCCCGGTTTCACAAAAACCGGGTGACGACCCAACTTTGTCTTTTTTAGACAGATTAGGTTCTGTCTTGTAGAAGTGGCCGAAATTATCTTAATTGACGTGATGTGATTTCTTATCTGATGTGACGGAGGATGAGGTGAGGGCTCTGGCTGCTCTCATGACCTTCAAGTGTGCTATGGTGGATGTGCCGTTTGGAGGGGCCATGGCTGGTATCAAGATAGACCCACTGGAATACTCGGTAGGTAGAATAGCCCTCCCCCCCCACACACACACACACACTCAAACAAACACACACACACAACTGCTACAACTGACTCTATGTATGTTTGTATCCTTAGTATATACGCACTAAACTACATGTAGCAAGTGTTTATAGTGTGTACATACGTGTAGCTTTGGTTGAAAAGACTACAACTTGTGTACTTGTCTATTAATAATACGTAATATTTATAATATATCTGAGTATTGTATTACCCTAGCTCCGGTAATCATCCCTCAGGTTACAGAGCTGGAGAAGGTCACTAGAAGGTTCACCATGGAGCTGTCCAAGAAAGGCTTCATTGGACCAGGGTAAGTTCAGTCAGATGAAGAAAAGAGTATACTACATGACATTCTAGCTTGTTACAATAGCATTGAAGTCTGTACATGTAACGTGTGCAATGGTTTACCTAGGCTATATACATGTAAGTGGGCCTTTTCAGCTAGAATCAGGCCTGTTTTTAGAGCTAACTTTGATTGTCCGTAACTTGTGTTAGAAACGTAGCTCTTTAGGAAGGCCTATCGCTGGTAGGTTTGATCAGTCTCATCTCTTACATAATTATAGGACTATATCCATCCCTACATAAGTAGGTGTGCTTATAACTAGTTTTAAAGTTCTACTGACCCAGAGATTGCCTCATGTGCACACAGGTGGTGGCAGAAGGTGCCAATGGTCCCACTACTATTGCTGCTGAGAAGATTCTGATGGATCGCAACATTATAGTCATCCCTGACCTGTTTGCAAATGCTGGAGGAGTGACTGTGTCCTATTTTGAGTGGCTCAAGAATCTCAACCATGTCAGTTATGGACGGTTGACCTGGAAACACGAGGAAGACTCCAACAATCATTTACTAGGTGAGTGTGTGTGTGTAGTGAGGGGAGGTCAGAGGTCATTTGTACGTGTGTGTGTGTGTGTGTGTGTGTGTGTGTGTGTGTGTGTGTGATAGGAGGTCGGAGTTCGTTTGTCCTTATGCTGCATTAAATCACTGTTACACAGTAATAAATAGAGGTATACGCACACGCATGATTAGCCTCGCGCAGAGTTGTATTTACAAACATGTATATTTAGGTGAAAGAAGGAGAGTAGACTTGCTATAGAGAATATAGAAAATGAAATAGCAATTACATGTACATTGAATCAGTCTCTAAAGAACTCTATCAGGAGTGTATGAAGAGGAGTACCGTATAGTGGGTAATTTTCGGTAGACAAAATATTCGTGGATCAAGCAATATTGAGACATTTCGTGGGTAATATTTTCGTGGTTGCTGCTTGGATTTGTAAAGGTCGCTTCATTCGTGGGTAAAATATTCGTGGTCATACCTCCAACCAAGAAAACAACGAATATTTTACCCCACGAAAATTACCCGCTATACGGTATCCAACTGTAGCAGTTGTAGTGTAAACCAGTTTACGGTATGAGTATGTCATACCACGTCACTATCAGACCGCATCTTAAGTGGTTGTAAGTTCTTAAGTAGGTGTAGTGGTTAATTAGTTTAAAATGATATCAGCATACACGCATGTGGTCTGCTGTGGTTTATACCAGAGGAGGAACTCCAGGGTCAATAGGGTCACGTTTAATGAAGGATTAAACATTCTTGTTCTGGGTTCTTGACCTTTGCTGCATATAGCAGCTTAGCGCTTCTGTTCTTTAAAAATTTGCCTGCTTGGAAAGCTAGATCTATCCAGTGCAGCAAGCCAGTACATCAAAATTTATACCCTAGCCACAGAAGGCTAATTTCCATATCTTGTGGTTTTGAAGAATACAATAAAAGGTCAAAGGTTGCAATTAAATCCTGGATCTCCTCTCTCAAGCTGATTCCTCTGGGGCGCGATAGCTCAACCAATGTCTGTTGTGATTATAAAGAGGATCAAGCTATTGGTGGTGTATAAACTCAGGGGCGCGAGGGTAAACTCATAAAACATAGGGCCACGTGGTGTTTTAATTAGTGACCTTTTGACACTGGCACGAGTAACAAGCAATGGCAAGGCTACGCCGAGTGCTATTAACCTTGTCAGTGCTTGTTATGAGGGCTTATAAAAGAAGAGAGGGCATGCAACTCCACTATCAGTACACGTAGCTAGCAGAGTTCAAACGTGGGCGGAGGAATGAGTGCATTTGCATGAAGTGCTAAAAATAGAAATTTATATTTTTAGCACTTGGATATCAAAATAATAATGGTGAGATTGCTTATAATAATCATATTGTCTGTTTGTACGTATATAGTACAATACATGACTGCAGTGATGTTGTTGCAGCTGTTAGGTCATGCATACGCCAGCTGGTTTAGGATTTGCCAACTGGAGACATCTGAATAATTTGCTATACATGCATGGCATGGCCTGTCCCTAGTTTGAACATTAATATGTAAAATTAGTCATGCCAGAGCACTGTCCATTCTTATTATTATTGTGTACTGTATTACTAGAATGTTTTGTGAGCATCAAACATTATTATGCGAACTTAACGATCAATTCATAAATACCGGTACACACGATCCTTGCCAGAACGCAATACCGTATAGCGTGTAATTTTCGTGGGCAAAATATTCGTGGTTTTCGTGGTTGGAGGTCTGACCACGAATATTTTACCCACAAATGAAGCGACCTTGCCTACCTTTACCTGCAGTGCAAGCTCCAACCACGAAAATATTACCCACGAAATGTCTCAATATTGCTGAACCAAATATTTTGTCCCCCGAAAATTACCCGCTATACGGTAGTTAGATCGCAAAGGGTCAACTTTATTGCTGATTTGGCTCTTTCGCAAAGTTTTTCACCAGCAAAATATTCTAGTAATAATTATAGTATTTACATTTTACATGTATGGGTTTAGAGTTCATAATGAGGTCACCTCCATACAAGTGCATGGTAGCTCTATAATGATTGGCTTCATGGTAACAAATTTTAATTTTCAAGCTAATCTATAATAGTCTAAGAGCATTCTTAATAGCAATTCCACACCCCCTCACGCACACACAACACACACACACACACCACACACACCACACACACACACACACACCACACGCACACACACACACACACACACACACACACACACACACACACACACACACACACACACACACACACACACCACACACACCACACACACACACACACACACCACACACACACACACACACACACACACGCGCGCACACACACACACACCACACACACACACACACACACACACACACACACACACACACACACCACACACACACACACCACACACACACACACACACACACGCGCACACACACACGCGCACACACACACACACACCACACACACACACACACACACACGCGCACACACACACGCGCACACACACACACACACACACACACCACACACACACCACACACACACACACACACACACACACACACACACACACACACACACCACACCACACCACACACACACACCACACACACACGCGCACACACACACACCACACACACACACACACACACACACACACACACACACACACACACACACCACACACACCACACACACACACACACACACACACACGTGCACACACACACACACACCACACACACCACACACACACACCACACACACACACACCACACACACACACACACACACACACACACACTTGCAGACAGTGTCCAGCGTAGTCTAGAGGCCAAGTTCTCTGGAGGTCGTGCTGGGTCTATCCCCATCACAGCCACCCCTGCATTCAGTGCTCGCATTGCTGGAGCTAGTGAGAAGGACATCGTCAACTCTGGTCTAGAATACACCATGGAGAGATCTGCCAAGGTGAGAGCTGTCGCTAACCAAGTTAGTGTGTCTGTAGCAACTAAGGCATAACCTGCTTAGATTAAAACCATGTACGTATTATTATTATAACTAATGTACTCCCTTTATTGAATACTTGCATCTATTGTAATGTCACTATCTAAAGCATTGTAGAATAGAGCCCTTTGAAATCCAACGGCATCTCAATAAAAAAATAAGACGATTTCCAATTTAATTACACGGATGTCTCCACGATACAATTACCACGATATAAAGTGTGTTCTGGTTTTGATCTGATTCATAATTCTGCTACCATTCTAAGAAACTCTTCCCCTCCCTTGCAGCAAATCATGCGAGCTGTTCGTGAGTACAACCTTGGTCTGGACCTGAGGACCGCTGCTTATGTGTGTGCACTGCAGAAGATCTACACAGTCTACCTAGCGGCTGGCATCACCTTGTAGCTGCATAGAGAACACCTGATAGTGAACATTGTACCTTCCTACCTGCTAGCTTATTTTTTGGTATGTCTGTGGCTTTTAAACACTACATGTATGATTGTAGATTAGTGAATTGGTTTAATCTGGTTACTCTCTTGGTAAAAGATACATCGTATCTTGTTTCCTTTTTCTGTTTTTGTCACACAATAAGAAAAAAATATGGGAGGAACAAAGAAAGAAACAGTTCCCAAGCCAGTGCAACCAGCCTCGATTCCAGGCCGCACATCCCTGGACTGGAGTGAAGTGCGGCCTGGAATCGAGGCTAACATGTCTCTAGCTAGCCAAGAGAACTCTTCAATCTAGCGCTCCCAGCGCAGTGGTCTAGTGTGATAAGTGTGCCAAGCTAAGTCAGAATGACTGACGAGGTACAAAGGGGTCTGGATTATAACCTCTGGCCCTGGCCCTGGCCGGTGAGCATTGTTGTGTGTATTGTAGTCTATAGTTTAATATCTGTATGTATATTAAATTAATTATAGTTTGGCCATTCACATTTCTGCTTCACAGATAGTTTGGTGTTTTAATACTATTGATTTTGTTTGCATGCACACGTACACATACACCAGAACCCCCAACTGGGCCAACTTCGAGTAACAGTCACGCCGTTTATATTGGACACAGAACAACAAGAGGGCAAGCTGAATACACCAGTTGATCCCCTCACACAGGATTTCTCTGGAATCGAGGATACCTTAAGTTTTAACATGATCACTTCGCCATTCCCCGACTTCAAAATAAGAGTGCCTTCATTATGCTCAGTCTTGTTGGAGGAGTCGAACTTGGTGAACTTCAGGTTCAATGGTTTGATAAAGGCGTTGAAAGCGTTGAAAGCGTCGAAAGCGTTGAAAGCGTCGAAAGCGTCGAAAGCGTTGAAAGCGTTGAAAGCGTTGAACATGTTGCAAGCGTTGGAATCATTGGACATGTTGAAGGTGTTGGACGCGTTGGACACGTTGAAAGTATCGGACATGTTGAAGGCGTTTGACGCGTTGGACGCGTTGAAAGCGTTGGACACATTGGACACATTGGACATGTTGAAAGCATCGGACAGGTTGGACGCGTTGAAGGTGTTGGACGCGTTGAAGGTGTTGGACGCGTTGAACGTGTTGAACGTGTTGGCGTTGGTAAGGATTGGTGTCGCTCTACACTCGTCCATTTTAAACAAGCTCACATAGGTACCGTCTTTGCCCCAGAGTGTATCTCTATGGGGATGGTTTGGGCAACCTATATATTGCTTATGAATTATTAGTATGAAGTTCTTAAGTGTAAGCCAGTTTATAGGGGATTGGATGTTGGGATTCCATAGTGCATTGTGAGAAGCATAACATGATCAAATGATTTCTTTAATTCACAGCAACAGCGTATACACCGGAGAAAAGCTGAACTGGAAGCTAGACTGGAAAGGTACCATACACCCTACATGCTCTTAAAAATCTAGGCTAAACTATTGTGTCCCCTGCAACTTAACAAATATATTCTGTTTCTTTGATAGAATCCGAGCTCTTCGCATATTTCTTTGGACACTTACTAAAAAAGTGCCCGCGTCATTCTCACTGAAAGAGTTGATCTCTCTCCTCAAGAGCATTCGCTCAGGCTGGGGTTCTCCACTGGAAATGGCCACAAGGATGCTCAACTCCAAGTTCTGGGTGATGGAGGCGGACGTCTGGGCTGACCTGCTCATCGTCTGTTGCTGGGCCAACCCCACGATCTACTGTGAGAAATGTGACAAAGACGTGGAATCAACCACCACCTCTTGCAACCATGTTGTGTGTCCTGTTTGCACTGTGGGGCAGGGGAATGATCCAAATGTGGTGAAATATTTACTGTCTTGGTTTTCACGTCAGCTTTGGCATCCGCACAGGAAAAACCAATAAGTAAGTTATTAATTGTGTGAACTATTTTATTATTCTGCTAACCATTCATATACCAATACAGGGAAGCGTCGTTTTTGTGAGCCACCAACAACTGTCACTAAGAGACCATGTATTGGCTCAGGTTAGTTCTCAGAGTACGATTCAACTTTGCTTAGTTACATTTGTCATCTCCAGATTCGACGGGATCATGCTCTCATGAAAGTCAGTCTAAATCCTACACAATTAAGGACCTTCATGAGCTACTGGAATCCCTCTACCCTGCGTTGAACGAGTGGTACTACCTTGGCCTGGCTCTGGGCGTCCCTGATCATATACTCAAAGCAATTGAGACCAATCAGAGCAAAAGTCTAGACTGCCTCAAGGGCATGCTCTCCATGAGATTAAAGGAAAAGCTGAGTAAAGAGGAGCTTATCAAATCACTGCAGACACGGACTGTGGGATTGTCAGAACTAGCACAGACGTTGAAAGACTCGAAGCAGTGGTGATCGATCCCAAACTAACCCTCCTTTTAATTTACTTGTACTAATATTGCACTAAAGCTATGTGTAAACATGTTTGTTGGTAGGCCAGGCAAAGTAGATTTATTAGTAGTTTCTTCATCACATGGTTTTTGTAATTGATATGAAGTCATTATTCAGCATTGCCATTTTGGATGGGCGTGGCTTATTAATATAGACACGCCCCACGAATAATGAAGCAGCGGCGTTGTCATTGAGGGAGCTACTACAAACGACCTCTGTACCCTGCATGTGGGGACACGGATTATTCCGAATAGAGCGACTGGCTGTGTTGTCTCAAGAACGCTTGTTTAGGGCAGATCGTGTGTACCGTCCAAGCACCTTCTCACTAGAGTAAGCCATGAGCTTCTTCCTATCTGGACTGTAAGTTAATCACCTACGCAGTACTTCACACACACACACCATGATAGCAAAAATGAGCCCTATAAAGTAGTATCTTTAGTAATTAACTAGCTGTGTGTGTGATAGCATGCTGTACTAAGTGTCACTGTGTGTGTGTGTGTGTGTTTGCAGGAGAGCGTCTAATACTAAGACTGTGAAGCACCTCAAGAAGATCCCAGAGGGCTCTCACCAACATGACATGATGAAGGTATGTTATGACTGGTACAAGCCACTCGGGAGTTGTTGCCAAGCTACCCAGCTAGCTAGCGTATCGTACTGGTATAGTTTATTAGTTTAGTTTGGCCATTTGTCCATTCCCAAGACAGAAGACGAAATTCACTTCACCATGCGTGTGTGTGTGTGTGTGTGTGAAGTATTTTATTTAGTTGTACGGTAGTTATACTTCCACTTTTTCGTGTATTTTTTGCAAGTGTGTGTTTCTTTAGATGCCAAACCCACCAAGTATGTGGTCCCCTACAATACTGTACTCTCCTGCCAACTCCACACTGTGTGTGTGTGTTAATGTACACTCAACCTCGCCTTTGAACACTGCAAGTGTTTGCCAATATTTCAATATTACACCTCCCTCCTTATTGTACAGCATGCGGCCGCTACCCTGGGCAGTGGGAATCTTAAACTGGCTGTTCAACTACCAGATGGTGAAGACCTCAATGAGTGGATCGCCGTCAACAGTAAGCCTTAGTGTACTAGTAATTATTATGTTTGATAGTCGCAAAACATTTTAGTACATGTACAGTATAGTAATTATGTGTACTTCTTCTGTAATAATTTTGTACACTAACTCATGTATCGATTTCCTTGTATTCTCAACACACACCTCCACCCCCACACACAAAGCTGTGGACTGCTTTAACCAGACCAACATGCTCACACACACACACACACACCCTCACACCTCCCCTCACACACACATACACACCTCCACCCCCACACACAAAGCTGTGGACTGCTTTAACCAGACCAACATTCACACACACACACACACACACCCTCACACCTCCCCTCACACACACACACACACACATACTCAGCTGTGGACTTCTTTAACCAGATCAACATGCTCTACGGTACTATCACGGCTCACTGTACAACTGAGTCATGCCCTGTCATGAGTGCTGGACCAAAGTAAGCAACACACCAGCACAGTGAGACATGTAGGGATGATAGTCTAGAAACTTTGACTTAAATTTTTGTTTTTCAAAATTCATTCAAGAATATACATGCTGTGAAACCTCTTTGTACCTAAGTTCATTTGGGACCTGGCCTTTGTTACGTTTAGTTGATTGATTTTTCTTCAAGAATGGCCGTTAAGAAGGACCCACTGTTAAATTTAACTCACTTTTGTATTCTCAATCCCATCCGTGTACATGTATTTGTAATGTTACGCACTCTGACCCCTCGCCCGCCCACCAGGTACGAGTATCACTGGGCCGATGGTACGACCGTCAAGAAGCCCATCAAGTGCTCAGCACCCAAGTATATCGACTATCTCATGACCTGGGTACAAGAACAACTAGACGATGAAAACATCTTCCCCTCCAAGATTGGTACGGTATTTTCAAAAATCATGAAATAAATTAATGAGAATTTGTGAAGTAGGTAGTGATGGTTGTGGTCTTGTATAATAGCTTGTAGCATCTGTCAGTAATGCATGGCTTGTGTATTTATTTGGATAGCTGTATTGTATTGCTTTAGGAGGGCAGTTGGTAGAATAGCTTCTTTATAAGAGCATGTTGTGTGGAGGTCCGTATATAGTGATGCCACATTGTGGCTATGAGCACTCTCTGTAAGGCCATGTCCCGTTGTTAGTGCATACCACCTGTCATGTGCCACTAGCCATCCTTGTCGTGTGCCACTAGCCATCCTTGTCGTGTGCCACTAGCCATCCTTGTTATTTTGAACATTGTCAGCCTCTAAATAATTATGTAATGTAGTTATGTATCCAATGTACATACATGTACTCTGCTTTGAGAGTTTTACTAACTAAGCATGTCTTTTAGAGACTGTCACAGTTCATGATTAGTATGAGAATTAGTAATTATTATTATAATATTAACCCTGCCCCTCCCCCTCCTCTGCAGGTGTGTCCTTCCCGAGGAACTTCATAACCATCGCCAAGACGATCCTCAAGCGGCTGTTTCGAGTGTACGCCCACGTATACCACGCCCACTTCCAACATGTCATCGACCTGACTGAAGAGGCGCATTTAAACACCTCGTTCAAGCATTTCATTTATTTCGTCCACGAGTTTAATCTTATTGAGAAACGAGAGCTGTCGCCGATGCAAGAGCTCATTGAGAAGATGATGCGATGATAAAAAAAACTTAACAATTTTTTTACCTGTAGCATTTATTATGTTGAACAGTATAATTATAATTCAAAAAAATTATTATTAATAGATGTGTATAATTATGCACTTGTATGTGATCATTACTGTACTGCTACATGTATTAATAAACATTAATCATTAATTTTTGTTGGTTTTGCTGAGTTTGCTAACACATACTGCGCATGCGCGTAATAAACAAGGGTGTGTCCGTGTTGTTGCAGACAACGAGCTACGCCCCCCTTTTAACTGCACAGTGCAGCTTACTTCAAACATTACTCCTGAAGACTAGAGTGCATCTTGAGTACAGCAGGCAGTTGTATATTTCTGATCATTTGCTATAGTAGCTCTCTGCAAGCAAAGACATGGGTCTGAGGTAAGTGGTTGTGTGGGGTTGTGTGCGGTTGTTGTGTTGTGGTTGCTGCAAATAGTGGGTGTGTCCACTGACTATAGTGATCCTCCATCATGCAGCGTGGTCCTGTGTCTCGCTCTGTTCCTTGTCTGTGGAGCATTTGCTCAATGTAAGCTCCTTCTATAGTTAGAGCTGCTAAACATTAATTTTAAGCAATTTGCGTCGAAAAATAAAAAATCATGTCCATGTGCTTATATTCAGTGTGTATATGTGTGACGTGTCTAGCTACTCCCCCTCACACACACACACACACACACACACACACACACACACACACACACAGCCAACAGACTTCCAGTGCCGTCGTCGGCCATCTACGTCTTCAATGAAGAAGAAGAACAACCTGCGGGTACGTTGAGTGGCTCACTAGATACATTAATATCTATAGGTATAATTTTTGGAGATTTTTGAGGAGTTTTGTCACAGGTACTGCTTTGACTCGTGGCTTGCCCACCCCCCGTATCATGGCCTTTGACCCCGACGGTGACCCCGTCATGTTCAGCATCCCAATTAACTCCATCAACTCTCAGCTATTCGACATCAACGCAACCACTGGAGAGTTGTACTTCCAAACGGTTCTGGACAGAGAAGTGCGTGCAAGAGAGGCCACTCACTATATACATGTAGCTAAGAAATAATGATCCAACCACTAGTTAATATAAACTCTATAATGAAGCAAATTCTAATTCCTATATATAAGAGCTCTATTACAGCTGTTTTATATCACTTGCATGCACGTGCAGACTCTGTCTACTAATCTAGAGTTGATAGTGGAGATTGATGATGGCCAGTTTCACGGAGCTGGAGTGTCCAATCCTCGTATTGTAATCCAAATCGTGCTTAACGATATCAATGATGAGGAACCCGACTTCGGTAATAACCTCCCCAGAGGCATCTCAGTACCAGAGGTGAGAAATAATTAAGTGTCTGCCTACAATTATTGCATGGAAGAATGTACGTGTTTTGCAGCGAGATAAGTGATTGTCTAATTCAATCCTGCTGCAAATGCATGCATAATAATTTTTAACATGCATGCACTCTTAAAACGCCTGCAAGCTTCTAGAACACTAGCTGTCTAGTTTATATAGAATCACCTCAAGTATAGTATTGCAAAAGCATAATCTTTGTTCTCTCTAGGATATGGACATCAACAGTATCCTGTACACAGCTACTGCCACTGATGCAGATGTAGCCGGTAACGGCCTCGTGTCGTACTTCCTACAAGGTGTGCAGTTAACGAATGGAGCTGGGGAAACTTGCTACAATGTCAACATAACTTCACAATCTATATGCGTAAGTCATTGGATACTGTTGCTATGTGATGCATTATGACATCACAACCTGCAGAACATGTTCACTGTGGGCATATCTACTGGAACCATCCTTCTCAAAAGAAAGTTTAACTATGACCTTCCAAGTGGACAACAGCTTTACATAGTGTCCGTCAGAGCCGAGGTGGGTGTGGCTTTAGATAAGAGAGGTGGTGTAAATCAGCAGCTACCAGAACAATTTTGGAATAATTATGTCCTGATTATAAGAATTGTCTTGGTTCTACCACTATACTATAGACTGTTAGTAGTTTGCTGCTATATAATAATACGACCCCCCTCCACACACACACGCACACGCACACACACACACACACGCACACACACACGCACGCACACACACACACACATGCATGCACGCACGCACGCACGCACACACACACACACACACACACACACAGGACAGTGGTGATGACCCACTAAGCTCAGTGGAGGAACTTCGCATATCAGTGACTGATGTTAATGATCTGGACCCACTCTTCACACGAAGCGTCTACGCTATTGACGTTCACGAAAACCTAACTTTTGTGAGTAATTACTACACATCTATAATTGTAACTATATTGAAACGTACCTTCGACTAAATTAAAGGGCCATTACTAATAATTATGTTTTAATTTGTAGAGCAATTTTTATGGACGAAAGCATTGTTTTTTTGTAGAGTTTTTGCCGAGGGTCACCAATTTATCAGCTTCTCTAAATAGTGGGTGTGTTATATGTTGATCTGATATATTCATACTGTGAACGGTGACAATATTCTGTCAACACAACGATGAATTTGATTGGTCGTATTATTCATTGCAGACACACCCTCAACTAGTAGCAGAAACAATCGTATTTTTAACAGTTATGCAGTGGTGTAGCCAGGATTTTGGGAAGGGCAGGGCTCAAATTGGTTGAGCATAGGCGCAGACTTTCACCATAGTTTCTCGAAAAAAAAAGGTCATCGCTTTTCCTCAGCATATCACATAGCCCTACCCATTTCAATAACATGACATCATTCTAGTAACTAATGCATCAGTACTGCAGAATAGATCGACAGATCACAGTGATTCAAGCTAAGTTGGAGTTGATAGAGCACAAACGGGGGGGGGAGGGGCTCTAGCCCCGTCACTCCCCCTTTGCCTACGCCACTGATTATGCCTCCTCATGTTTAAATTCAGTGCTTTACTTACTCCCCCCCCCACACACACACACACAGGGTGACAGTGTGATTCAAGTGACGGCTGCGGATCAAGATGTTGGTGTCAATGACAACGTGTTGTACTCTATAACGTCTGGGAATAGTGAATTGAATGGAAATGAGAGCTTTGCTATTAACACCACTACTGGAGTCATCTCTGTCAACACAGCCTTGTTGGACCGTGAAACTCATCAACAGTACACTCTGTTTGTGAGGGTGAGTATAGGGTGTGTGTGTAGGGGCGTGTAGGTATGGGCATGTAGGTGTGTAGGGGTGTCAACGCAACCTTGTTGTACCGTGAGACTCACCAACAGTACACTCTGTTTGTGAGGGATGTGTGTGTGGGCGTGTGTGCGTGTGCATGTGTGAGGGTGTGGAGGTGTGTGGGTGTATTATTTCATGTATTTTGTGTGCTTTAATTCATGCAGTGCATGCATTTAACTCTATATTTTGGGACCTATGGAAAGCATATTCCACTAGCCTCGATTCCAGGCCGCTTGAAAAAGGCGACCTAGTATACCTTGTATGCGCATGCGCGAAATAATTGACAACAATTTCATCATACAAATTGTAAAAAAACGGACAAAGTTACAAAAGGGAATAATACGTATGACAATGTGACCACAATGGCAGCTTTCAGAGACACTAATCAAAGTAGAATAATTATGCTGCAGCAGTGTTGCTTCTTCTAGCTCTGTTTATCAAAGAGACAGTTCAAGAAAGCCTCCCAGACAGCTAGAGCTGCCAGCTAGGAAGAGTGGTGGACTCTTTAATACATCAGTAGATCTTGAGTCAATAACTTCCTGAGTGTTCTTTCAGGAGTAATCATTAGCTTCTTTGACTTCTTGTCGAACATAAAGGCAACATTTAGTAGCAGAACATTTGCCTGGTCCATATTACCACAGCCTCATCAGGGGACCCACAGGAACACACCATGCCTTTCCTATAACATCTGTAGCTATACAGTGTAGGGTGTCACTAAGTAGAGACTTGGCTTGATACGTACAATAAAGGGTGTAAGAACTCAGTCATCTTTGCACAATACTTCTATGTAACGGACTGTAAAATCAGAATACAAATAGTATACGGTTTATTTTGCTGACAGTATCCACAAATACACGGATTACCCCCTTTTTGGGGTAATGTACACGCATGAGGTATTCCAGGCCGCCTTTTTCAAGCGGCCTGGAATCGAGGCTAATATTCCACCTATTTATTGTTGACCCCCCCTCCTCCTCTCAGGCGACCGAGTTGAACGACCCTGATCGAACAGATGATGCTAGAGTTATCATCACGATACTTGACCTCAATGACCACGCCCCCGTATTTGAGGAGAGCACCTACTCCGCTAATATCTCCGAGAGCCTGGATGTGGGCGATCTGGTTGTCACGGTTACAGCCTTGGACAGGGATACGGTGAGCCCATGATAATCATAGCATATTTGACCTCCTTATTTTCTTGACATTAATTTTTGTGTTGTGCCACAAAAAATAGTTGATTGAGAGATCTAGAGCGTTTCTTTCCTTCCTTCCAATGCATGCAGGGAGTCCATGCTGAGTTTGAGTTCTCCCTCGTCAATGCTGTCAACTCTTCTCTTCCTCTGCCCTTTGATATCGAACATGACGTAGACTCAGGGGAGGGGAGTATCGTGGTGGCCACACTCCTCGACTTTGAGGAACTTGAATCCTACAGCTTCTTGGTGAGTGAAAGCCGATAAATTCATTATACTGCAATGTTTTGCGAGCATCAAACGTATGCAAACTATTTTGCGAGTGCTATGATATGGCTTCGCAAAATTACATTCCAATAATACCTGTACTAAATCCTTGCCAGATTGCAGATCGTATAATGTCAACATTTCTTACAATAAAAATGTAGGTAGTGCTCAGAGCTAGCTGTTGACTGTTTAATTATAATTATTCAGGTGTATGCGACCGAAGTTATCGACAATCGCACCATGAGCGGTGTCACCATGGTAACAGTGTACGTGATCAACGAGAACGACAACACGCCCACTTTTGACAACATCACTTACGAAGCCAGTGTCCCAGAGAATGCTAATCCTGGAGCATTCGTGGAAATTGTGAGGGAAATTAATTTAGTTATCATTATGCAGTGCAGAATTTTCGAAGTGATGGTTCCTCCAGTCTCAATTCAATGCACAAATTTGCCTCTCTTATTAACTAAACTACACAGGCCTAAGAAGTGGTTATTTGTGTCTAGAGATGGTTAGTACCAACTACCACCGACCAGTGTGGGCACATCTGAGGTAGCTGAGTAATTTTTCTGTTTTTGATAGCCTTTGAGTGTCCCTAATAGAGTGCATGTACAATTCAAAACTGAAGGATGCATTCTGTAGCTCTTAGGTAGCTCCATCATGAGGTGTAATTGTGACACAGATCCATCGTTTACACAGATAAAGTGTTAGTCTAGTCTCCATCATTGCGTTGCTCTACTTGTAGGTGAGAGCTGTAGATGAGGATAAAGGTGATTTTGGTGTTCTGAGTTATAGTATCATTCCTGGTACGGGGGCGGGAGACTTCAACATCACCATGGATACGGGACGTGTGGAGACGGACATGAAACTGGACTACGAGAATATGTCATCATACACTCTACTGATACAGGCCACTGATCTTGACAACAACGCTGCTACTAGGATGTGCGTGCATGTGTGCATGTGTGTATATTAAAAGTCACGATAAATTTATAGTATAATAATTATGTGCTCTGCAATAACAAGTTGGTGTGTGTACTCCACTAGTTACTCCCACCCACCACACACACACCACGTACCAACACACCCACATACCACACACCCACACAGGACGGGCACGGCCACTCTATCAGTGACTGTCATCAACCTCAACGACAATCCTCCACAGTTTATGAGCCCTGTCACCCGCCCACAAGTCCCTGTACCAGAGGAACAAGCTCCCAGGGATATATACACCTTTGTGGTACGCTAGCTATTATGTGACCTCCTAGCCTAATCACATGACTTAATCACTTCTCCTGATACAATTTTTAAACCTGTAAAATATATTTGTGTGTTGATGTCAAGTGATATAACCCTCTCATCACATGACCCAGGTGTCGGACCCTGATGGATCATTGAACCCATTGACCATTGAGATTGACGCGGGAAATGATGAGGGTGCATTTGCCATAGATGGGTGAGTTTAATTATACTTTGTACGTACATAATAATTAGTGTTTGTAGCAACTATTGATTGTCTTTTTTGTCAGCAATTTTAGTCCTACTACAACCTTGCTGTTACGTGTCAATGTACAATGAAGCCTACGTATTGCAATGTCTTATACAGTAATGGGCCCAAAAGTCTCCATAGCATGCAAGAACCTAGCTGTGTTAGCAGGTCACCTCTCTATTACAGCCTAGCTGTGTTAGCAGGTCACCTCTTTATTACAACCTAGCTGTGTTAGCAGGTCACCTCTCTATTACAGCCTAGCTGTGTTAGCAGGTCACCTCTCTATTACAGCCTAGCTGTGTTAGCAGGTCACCTCTCTATTACAGCCTAGCTGTGTTAGCAGGTCACCTCTTTATTACAACCTAGCTGTGTTAGCAGGTCACCTCTTTATTACAACCTAGCTGTGTTAGCAGGTCACCTCTCTATTACAGCCTAGCTGTGTTAGCAGGTCACCTCTCTATTACAGCCTAGCTGTGTTAGCAGGTCACCTCCCTATTACAGCCTAGCTATGTTAGCAGGTCACCTCTCTATTACAGCCTAGCTGTGTTAGCAGGTCACCTCTTTATTACAGCCTAGCTGTGTTAGCAGGTCACCTCTTTATTACAACCTAGCTGTGTTAGCAGGTCACCTCTCTATTACAGCCTAGCTGTGTTAGCAGGTCACCTCTTTATTACAGCCTGCAGGGCCATGCACAGATATGCCGGCTACAAGTGCAGTTTACATTAATCAGCAATTACAATTTGAATTTGCAAAATCTTGCATAATAATTCACTGTTGTGTCCATCTCTACTATGCAGGATGAACTTGGTTACAACTCGTATGCTTGATTTTGACAACACCACTGTCAACCAGACCTATACTCTGACCGTAACCGTCAACGACACAGTACACGAAGACACCATCATCGTGGATGTTGTAGTCATGGATCTGAACGACAATAATCCTATTTTTGAGAACGCCACTTATCAGTACGTTGTCAATAGTTATGGTACATGTACACAGAATTATACGGTACATAAACCGTATAGCAGGTATATTTCGAAGGTATAAAAATTAATTGTTTGCGGTTTTCACTGATTAAGCGTGCACTGTTGAGTAAAATTTTTTACGGTGTACACTATAAGCTAGTCCTCTTGCTCCAACTATTCCTCCCTCCTTCAGGTTTGCTGTATCAGAGGGAGAGGCTGCCGGTGCTATGGTGGGTCAGGTGACTGCCATCGATATTGACTCTGGAAGCTTTGGGCAAGTAGCCTACGGACTAGCCGGCCCTGGGGCTAACAGGTGAGGGGGCGTGTGTGGAAAGTGTGTGAGTGGGCGTGTGTGATACGAAACATCTACGTTTGCAATCTAAATTCAAATTGATGTATTTTGCGCTTGTTGCTACAGTTTTTTTATCAACTCTTCAACGGGCGCCATAGTAACAATGGTGGAGCTAGACAGAGAGACACGTCCTTTGCCTTTCGACCTTTTAGTCACGGCAACAGATATGGATGGGAACCAAGTTGACAGAAACAGAGGCGACGCTAGAGTCATCATCAACAGTGAGAGTTTATGCAAAATTATTTTAGCCAACAATTTACCTATGGAGCAAACTATAATAGCCAGTACTGAATTTAGCATTCTTTGAGCGTACCGATCCCCCACACACACGCCCACGCACACCCACACACCACACACACAGCACTGGATCGTAACGACAACAGCCCAATTTTTGAGGACGCTAGTTACAACTTCAGAGTGGCAGAGAATACTGACGTACTCGACCGTAATGTCTTTGTTGTCTTGGCAACTGATATTGACGATGGTACCAACAGCGAGATAACGTACAGTATCACCGGGGGCAACCAAGACAATGTCTTTGTCATTGGTAAGTCTTGGACAAAGTATCTCAGAAGATTGCTTTTTTATGCTCCTAGATAAGATTATCCTGTAACAACAGTACAAGTGGTGTCTCTATAAGCAGGCCACCTCATATCAATAATTATTTCAACCAAGTTAATGGGCCCCAAAGTCTCCATAGCATGTGTTTGGACCTGTGTTAGCTGGCCACAATACAGCCACTGTTAGTCTGCCCTCTATAAACATGCTTCACTCTACACACACCCACCCCCCTCCACAGATCCACTCACCGGAGTGCTGGGCCGAAACACTCTACTTTATTTAGACAGAGAGCGTGAGAATGAGTACACACTCACAGTCACAGCCACCGACGGTGGTAGTCCGTCCAATCAGACGAACGTATCCGTTACCGTGACATTGGAAGACGAGAACGATATTGTACCGACCTTTGACCTCCCCCAATTCTCTACCACTATTCGTGAAGACACTGAGGCGGCTAGTAGCGTCATACAGCTTGTGGCAGTAGATGGAGACTCAGATGAAAACGGAAAATTGACGTACTCTATAACGAGTGTTACGGGTCCATCGTCGGGTGAAAACGCACCCTCGGGGTCATTTGTGATTGACGAGAGCTCCGGACTTGTTAGGACATCAGGAGAGTTTGATAGGGAGGACTTTGAAGGTCCATACACAGTCATGGTGAGTTATTGTATTATATATTGTATGGGGCCGTAATTATTTAGCAAACTCTATATAGCTTCTTAATTTTTTATCTCTCATTTACTTCAATTCTAGCATTGCGTATGATGAGTCAATTCAAACTAATTGTGAATTGTCTCTCTCTAAAAATTATTATTATGCTCCACCGTCACACACTGCATGTTACGTACTTCAGTAATAATTACTTATCACAATACTTATAATTATTGTACCCATTACAATTGACCCCTCCCCTTGCAGGTGTTGGTGCGTGATGGGGGATTCCCCATTAGCCACAACTCGTCCACTAATCTCCTCGTGTTCATCTCCGACGCTAACGACAACCGACCACTCTTCCAGCAAAGTGAGCACACTTTACCACTGCTAGTAGCTACCTTATCTTTCACTGCTCCTCACAAAATCAGTAGCTCTTACAGAGTCCTGTCATCATAATAATTATGTATGCCTAATTTAGATCAGCCATCAAAATCCATCTTTTGAATGTAAAAAGTTGCATTTGGTAACTTTTATAATATCTCTATCACATGCACATGACATGTTTAGTTCATGCGTTGATTTGTGGTGTGAATCTATCGCTTGACTGAACATTAAAGGCCTCGTATTTTGTCCAGAAATTGACATTAATCATCTTTTTTTCGTTCTCCCACAGCTCAATACACAAACATTATCTCCGAGAACAGACCTGCAGGTGAGTTAGTTGCCATGGTAACAGCTACGGACCTCGACATGCCGGGCTCCAACAACTCTGCCATAACCTACGCCATCACTCAAGTGTTAGTGGGCGGGGCTTCAAGTAGTGTGGCTAGCTTTGCCATCAACAGTACCAGTGGAGAGGTTACCACGGCGATCATGTTGGACTACGAAACTGTACAATCCTACACCATCACAGTGCAGGCTTCTGATGCTGGAGTGCCCAAGAGGTCAAGGTACAACAAAACCATTTATATAATTTATAGCGAGCATTTTTAGGGGACCAAGAATTACAGAGGTCTTTGTTGAGGCTGTTTTGTACACAAACTGTTCATTTGGGACCTGCATGGAGTACTTCATATTGCAGCAGGTGGCCGTTCAGGAAATATTACTCACCTTAGAAGTAGTCAATGGTTCTTCTCCTTATACCCCCCCTGTGTTACCCCCCCTGTGTTCGGCAGTACGTCTAATAGTTCCTTTAATTTGATTGTCAGTCCTTCTTTTTACACTGTTGGATAGTTAAATAATAATTATTGTCTTATACTGAGGCAACTAACTATTGCAGCAATGCTCTGATCTGTATAGGAGTTGTTTTGTACACAAACTGTGCGTTTGGGAATTTAATGTTACGTACCTCTCCCCCTCCTCCGCTGATAGCAATGCGCTGATTCTGCTGACGGTGCAAGACGATAATGACCAACCTCCTGTATTCTTCGAGACTACCTACAACTTCCAAGTACCCGAGGACACGCCCATCAATACTCGCTTCGAGATGATCACCGCTAGCGACAGGGACACGCCCCCTTATGCTCGCATTGTGTACAGCTCCACCCTTGTCAGTAAGTTCAAAGTGCAAATATTATTTGAAGGGACAAAGGTGAAAAACATACGTATAGTAATTATGATTTTGTTCACTTTTGGTACAGCTCAGAATGGTACAACCTGTTATTTTTAATTTTCGGATTAATGTAAAATTTTCGCCATGCAAAAATAACTTGTTATTACCATCGTGGTAGTTTTCCTACAACTTATCACATGATCTCTGCAGGCCCTCTTCGTATTGACCCGTCCACCGGTGATCTCATTTTGACCTCTACATTGGACTTTGAGCGTACAACTTCCTACAACTTCAATGTTACGGCAACCAACGATGCAGGGGGTGTGGTCTTTACTGACACTAGCTCCGTACGCATCGATGTGATGGATGTGAACGACAATGCGCCCGTGTATGACCGGGTGGATTACTCGGTTGTGATCGATGAGGGGGACTACACTACCAACCCACGAGTCCTACCCGTGGATGTGAGTGTGTTGTGTAAAGCTAGTGCATGAAGCCTGTATGTCTATATAATATAGACACTAACATCCCACAAGTTGTGTGTGTGTGTGTGTGTGTGTGTGTGTGTGTGTGGGTGTGTGTGTGTGTGTGTGTGTATTTAGTGAAGCCTGTCTATATATAGTGGTGGCCCTCTGATTGGGCAGACTAACGTACGGTGCTATAGGGGTGGCCTGCTGTCACAGGTTGCTATGGGGTCCATTAACCTGGCTGTATTATAGAGGGTGACCTGCTTATAGGGACATGATAATAGACAGGTTTCACGTACTGTTTGTGTGTTAGTAGTACATTTACAGTTAATGATTATTCCCACTACTTGTATATATACATGTACGTGTACTTGACTGACTCGATCCATGGTCGCACACACGGACAATAATAATAATATAATGTCGCATAAATTCAAGTTCAGATAGTTGTAATCACAAGAGTTAGCCCCTCTTCATTATGCCACTCCCCCACAGCTCATTGCTACGGATGCTGATTCTACTGGAACTCTCGGAGAAGTGACCTATGCACTTTTGCTGCCAGCACAGGACAGTGCACTATGGGAAGTGCGTACTACGGCTAGTAGGCGTGGTGAACTGGTTGCTATTGGTATCCTGGATCGTGAGAGTGTCAGTAACTACATGGTGGCTGTTTCCGCTCGAGATGGGGGAAATCCGGCTGCCATGGCAACCACTATCGTCAGGGTAACCGTGTTGGATGTTAACGACAATAGTCCTCAACTCAACAGAGACAGCTACAACGCTAGTGTCATAGAAGAAGCGAGTGTTATAAATCAAGTTATAGCACGGGTAAGGAAACGCTTGTCCGTATTAGAATTGTTGAGGAACGCTTATCTGTATTTACTTTTCGCAGGTTTTCAGTAAACAATTTCATTAGTGTGTGGTTGTTTACATAACAACGGTGTATACTGCTCTCTGCAAAAATTATATCCACAAAAAAAATTGTAGACGGTCCCGTGCAAAAATTAGCTTGTTTGAACGTCCATGATTTTGGTTCTGGTGATGCAATTTCATTGAAATTGAAAGCTTAATTAACCATTTTCACTATAGACACAGGTATGAATGCAAACTACTCTACAATTATATAATTAGTACATACACAGAACAGTTTTGATGTTTGATTTTTGCACACACACACACACACACACACACACACACACACACACACACACACACACACACGCATGTTCAGGTGACAGCTTTTGACCGTGATGAGAGTTTTAATGGTGAGGTAATCCTATCTTTGGACAATACCTCAGACTTTGACATTGACCCTGACACGGGGGAGATCTTCACACTGAGAGTGTTCGACTATGAAACTGACTCCTCCTTCAGTCTCAACGTGATTGCCACTGGTTAGTTTGTGCATGGCTACATTTTAATTTCATTACTACATAACATCGTTTTGCGAGTATCAAGTAAACTTTGCAAGTGCATTAATGGCTTCGTATTGTAAAGACCCATACCAGTATACTTGTATGATAGCACGATCCTTGCCTGCATGATTACAAAGTTAGATTGCATTTTTTACTGCTTTGGTTCGTTCACAAATGTACCTTTGTACCTTCAATGCGATTACTGCACCATCTCCTTTACACCTCCTCCCTCTCTGCAGATAATGCTACCACTAATACAGAGCGCATGTCAATGGCACCTCTATACGTTACCATCATCGATATCAACGACAACTCTCCCATGTTTGTGAGCCCACCCAATGCTGGGACTGTGGTTGAGAGCGATGCGGTAGGCAGGCTCGTAGGTAACTTTCGAGCTATTGATGCTGACTCAGGGAGCAATGGACAGGTGAGGCTACTATAGTGTAGTCTCATTTATAGTACAGTCCATGAATTCTCCATAGCATGTGGTGTCCCTGTAAGTAGGCCACCTCTATAATATAGCCGGGCCCCAAAGTCTCCATAGCAATGCTATGAAGATTTTGTGACACTAAGCATGTGTTTGTACCTGTGTTAGCAGGCCACCCTCTATAATACAGCCAGGTTAATGGGCCCCAAAGTCTCCATAGCATGTGTTTGGACCTGTGTTAGCAGGTCACCCTCTATAATACAGCCAGGTTAATGGGCCCCAAAGTCTCCATAGCATGTGTTTGGACCTGTGTTAGCAGGTCACCCTCTATAATACAGCCAGGTAATGGGCCCCAAAGTCTCCATAGCATGTGTTTGGACCTGTGTTAGCAGGTCACCCTCTATAATACAGCCAGGTTAATGGGCCCCAAAGTCTCCATAGCATGTGTTTGGACCTGTGTTAGCAGGTCACCCTCTATAATACAGCCAGGTTAATGGGCCCCAAAGTCTCCATAGCATGTGTTTGGACCTGTGTTAGCAGGTCACCCTCTATAATACAGCCAGGTTAATGGGGCCCAAAGTCTCCATAGCATGTGTTTGGACCTGTGTTAGCAGGTCACCCTCTATAATACAGCCAGGTTAATGGGCCCCAAAGTCTCCATAGCATGTGTTTGGACCTGTGTTAGCAGGTCACCCTCTATAATACAGCCATGCACGGTTGGTTTGCCCAAGGGTGACCGCTATAATTGTATAACGCAAATTAAGATCCTTAATTACAGTAGTAATTATTATAATGTTCTTGTTACTACATGCATATCTGCAGGTGGTATACACACTGACAGGTGACCAGGGTGACTTTGCTATTGACAACAACGGAATCGTAACCATAGCAAGATCACTGGACCGTGAGATGACAGCAGAGTACAATATAATCGTGCAAGCATTTGATAGGGGACAGCCCCAGAGGTCAGCCCAGACTCCACTGACGATTACTGTGGGGGATGCAAATGATGTTGGACCAATCTTTGAGCAGGTGAGAGGGGTGCTCTGACAGGGGGGATGCATTTTATACCAATTTGTGAGGGATATGGTTCAATATAATTATGAACTGAAAGTTGTGTCAGACTACGTACACTCCACTGGCTATGCAGAGCTGCGTAGGTGCACCACTGAGATTACTGATGCATAAATTCTTGTTCTGAGGAAATAACACAGTTAACTATACATTGCATGCATGGTACTTATGCAATATCACTGGTTGTTAATATTTCTGCACATGTTTTACTTGTATACCTCTCGCACGATGCAGGCCTTCTATAGTTTCACAAGTAACGAGAGCTTCACTAGTGTCACTGTTGGGACCGTTGTTGCCAGAGATGCAGACCTTGTCGACAACAGGAATACGCAGTTTAACCTCGAAGGAGATGACGAGTCGTTCTTTCGTATTGTGACAACTAGTGTTGGTACGGATGGAACCTCTCACGGTGACATCATCTCCCGTCAGGTACGTACAGTGAGATTTGTAATTATAACGATCTTTTAGTAATCACTGTTGAGTCTGTAAATGCATGTCGTCCGTTGTTAAGTTTAGTCAGTTGAAAGTATTAGCTAGCTCTCAAATTCCATAGTAATGCAGAACTTAATGCCTGTACACTTACTGCCACGTATACTTAAAGCTTTCAAATGCTAATCTCTCATTGTATTTCTGTTTAATTGATCTCTTCTTCCGCTCGTATAGCCTCTGGACTTTGAAACCCAATCAACGTACACTCTGAGGGTACGAGCTCAAGACACATTTGACCCTAGTCTCGAGAGCTTTACTGACGTCATTATCACCCTACGAGATATCAACGATAGTCCACCGCAATTTTCTATGACCAGTTTTGTCTTCAGTGTCAGCGAGGGCACTCCCATTGGTACGCCTGTGGGTACAGTGGTTGCCACGGATACCGATGGAGGAGATAGCGGACGAGTAAGTATATAACTTGTTCTATATATAAATTATAAATAGTACTGTCACTAAATAAAACGAATTTCATAGTCTCTTTTTCTCAACAGGTTTCGTATCGCCTTGGTGACAATGTACTACCCTCCATTCTCACACGCTTCACTGTTGGTTCGAGTGATGGACTAATCTCATTAATTAGTGTTCTCGACTTCTTGGACGCCGCTCGGTATGACTTGGATATCGTAGCAACGGATATGGGAAATCCCGCTCTCTCTACTTCCGTCGCTGTAAGGTAAGATAAATATTACTCGATTAGTATTATTTTTGTCGTGGCATAATTATAATAATAATGACAGTAATTTTATTTCATCAAAAAATCACCGATCTAATCCTAGAACTTCAGTTATGTAGGAAAATAAACAGTTTCTATATATGCACATGCAGTATTCGTCTATAAAAAATGAGTACACACACACACACACACCACACACCACCCACACACGTCTGTAGAGTGACTGTGCTGAATGTGAACGAGAATGCACCTGCATTTGATCGTCCCAACTACGCCGGCTCTGTTGGTGAGAACATACCCTCAGGGACAACAGTGGCCACAGTGAGTGACATGCAGTATATAAATAGTGTACCTTATATTAAATATACTGTAATAACAGTATAATTATATAGTAGAGCCTTTGCACACACACACACACACGCACGCACGCACGCACGCACGCACACACACACACACACACTCACACTCACACACACACACACACACACACACACACTCACACTCACACACACACACACACACACACACACACACACACACTCACACTCACACACACACACACACACACACACACACACTCACACACACACACACACACACACACACACACACACACACTCACACTCACACACACACACACACACACACACACACACACACACACACACACACACACACACTCACACACACACACACACACACACACACACACACACACACACTCACACTCACACACACACACACACACACACACACACACACACACACACACACACACTCACACTCACACACACACACACACACACACACACACACACACACACACACACACAGGTCAACGCTACAGTACAGGATGGCGCCAATATAGAATACCGTATTATTTCTGGGAACCCTAACTCTCAGTTCGGAATCACAGCCTCAGGGGAAATAACTACTCTACAAGCTCTGGACAGGGAGGATCAAGATCGCTACATCCTCACCATCGAGGCATTTATCACGGGCAACCCGCCACGGTTCTCCTACACTCAGGTTCGTGGGTTAGTATGGGTATGGGTGCAGATAGACCTAGACTCTCTCAAATTACAGACACTGCATGAGCAGTTACAGCTAGAATTGACAGACACACAGCTTTACTGTATCCCTCGTGCCGCTACGCCTCGAGGCATAATAACAAACTTTTATCCACCATTTTTGTTTGGATAAAAAGTCAGGGTCTCCTAATAGAACCTCTTGTGATAATTGTGGCAACTCAAATATTTCTTCCCACTCTCCCTCATTTATATATATTACGTATATGTTTTTTCACGCATATACAGGTTGATGTAACAGTTACCGATAGCAACGACCAGACCCCTATGTTCCAAGGCCCCCTCTCATTCACCCTGTCAGAGCAAAGTGTCATGGGCACGCTAGTGGGGACCCTGGCTGCCTCTGATGGTGATATTGGGACCAACGCTGTCTTCTCCTTCTCTGCATCTGCAAGTGCACCATTCACTGTGCAAGCTAACGGTATGTGGGGGGTGGGGCACTGTGGGGGGGATTGGGGTGGTGGGCACATGGGGGGGCACTGTGGGGGGCTAATATATACATTTTTGTCATGGGTATACAGCGTACCGTGTTATATAGAATGCATCTCTTAGTTTTAAGTTTTTGATTTTTTAGTAAAGTAATTTTGAAAGCTAGTTGGAATTGTCCGATTTCAATAGTAAGGAGTGCATTTTGTACGTAGCTTGTTGATCACGAGGTATTGAATAGTGTGCTTTAAATCACCATGCAATCACTTTCCATGCAATCGTTTTCCATGCAATCACTTTCGGTGAAAGGTTACAAGATCAAATTTATTTTCTATGCTGCTTCATTTAATTTATATACCACAGGTAACATCATGGTTGCTGATGCCACTGCTATCGATTTTGAGACCACACCCTCTTTCACAATTGTTGTCATGGTAGCAGATCGTGGCGGCCGGAGTAGCACGGCCAGTGTCACCATCACACTGACCGACGCTAACGACAATATACCAATGTTTGGCATGAACAGCTATGCAACCACCGTTCTGGAGGTACTTAATTAGTACACACTACTACTGTTTTTGTTTATAGAGGGACCAATTTAAGATGCACTCTGTACTCTGCATGTCGTATGGTGTTTTTAGATGGAAGACTTTGATGTGCCAATTTTGAGGGACCTTATACTATACTCTTATTAAGTTTAGAGCGTTCAATATAATTTATGCTCTGCTTTTTTATTTGGTTTGATCCATTATTACTGTATACTGCAGAACTCTGCAGCTGGTGTGTCTGTTGTCACGGTAACGGCTACAGACGCTGACGGAGACACGCCTATCTTCAGCATTCTATCAGGTATACCATCACTATAATATTATATCATGTATGTATATGTGTGTAATACTTAGTCAGTACAATAATCATAGTTAGTCAGATTCAGAGGTGTTATATATTACTATGCGAAGTACTATCTGTAATACCAGAATTCAGATTTTGTGTGTGTCTGTATAAGTATACTTTCTGTCTGCATGGCATAATATAATTTTACGAATCCCTCCTCTCACTGTTGCCTAGGAGACCCAGACTCTCGCTTCAGTGTGAACTCCGTGTCAGGATTAATTGAGACTACGAACAACACAATTGATCGCGAGGGAGCCAATCAGCAAGTGTTCACACTACAAGTACAAGCTAACGACCAACGGGGTTTAACTGTAAGTAACCTCAATTATTAGCCGCCCTCTAGGTTACTCCTACTGTAAATAGTAAACCTTGAGGAGATCCCGGTAATTTATAATAATTAATCCACCGTACAGTCTGTGGTTACCGTGATGATCACCGTGATTGACGTCAATGACAACGCCCCTGTATGCGGCCAATCACCTTTGACTATTCCGAACGTTGTCGAGGACAACAGTAACTCAATTCGTCTTGGTGTGCTCACGGCTAGTGATATTGACTTAGGAGTCAACGCCGTCGTCAGGTTTAGTGTCATCAGTGGAGACTTTGAGCAGCTGTTCTCGATCAATAGTGCCGTGAGTGTGTGGGCGTGTGTGTGGGTGTGGGTGTGAGATGTGTGGGTGTATATATACGATCATGTACTTTGTTTTATGGCCTGAGATTGCAGCTATTCTGTAAACAATCCCTTGGAATATTTTTTCAATTGATAATAATTATAATTACTAGGGAGAGTTATTTGCCGCCCCCGGACTTGACTTTGAGACCACACCCACTTATTCTCTGGGTATTGCCGCTATCGATCAAAGCGTTGATCCTCGAGACAGGCAGACTACGATATGCACTGTGGATATTGAGCTAGTGGATGCCAACGACAATGCTCCTGTTTTCGCTAATACTCTGTACGAGGCGACTATTATTGAGAATGCTACCATGGGAACAGTAGTTACCGTGGTTTCAGCCGAGGACATGGATTCTAATCAAAATGCAGTGGTCTTCTATGGCTTTCAGAGCCCCATCAGTGAGTGGGCGTGAGGGTGTGGGTGGGTGGTATTGGATTATGTAGCGACGTATGTCTGCACACAGTTGGTTTTTTATACATACGTAGTTTAATTGTCACATGATTATGATCCCGCCCACTCTTTTCCCCCGTGTGTGTAGGAGAGTTTAGTGTGGATGCGACGAGTGGAGTAGTGACAGTGTCCGGGACACTAGACGCTGAGACACAACCACTGTAAGTCCACTCACTCCACACACACACACACACACACTACACCCACTCATTTCGACATTTCCATACAATGTATCATGGTAGCAATCAGTACAAATGTTGTCTTAGTATAGTTATGATGTGGTAAAGTCATTTGCCAATTTGGTCATAATTATACCATGGATTTATAAGCCCATGGTCCAAGGCCGAAATAATTATGACCCGAACAACAGATTTAAACACAATCATGATTTGAAAGCTAGGTCTTTAAAATCATGAAAAAGACAGACATTGAATCAATGGCACTGAAGTTATAGCTACATATGTATTTAATGCACCTAATAATTATGTTGCTCTATAAAATTAATATAAAATCTTTATTTCTTGTTCCCCCCTATGTAGCTACAACCTTGTTCTGGAGGCGAGGGATCGTGGTAACCCCACTAGGATAGGACAGACTACTCTCGTCGTAAGGATACTCAATATTGATGACAATGCTCCTCGCTTTGACAGCTCATTCTTCACCATCATGGTCCGAGAAGGTACGGCAGAGGGGGTGGGCTGTTGTGGGTGTGGCTAGAATATTATAGCTGTAAGATAGGGGGACATATGATTCTAGGGTAGTATATGTCCCCGGACAGCCTATGTACAGCAAAGCCTGTGTGTATATTGTTAAAGCAGGCCACCCTCTATAATACAGCCAGGTTAATGCCTCAAAGTCTCTCCATATATAGCATGTGTTTGGACCTGCATGTGTTAGCTCGACTCTATATAATACAGATGCCCAAGAGAAGGGGACCACCACCATAGAGTATAATTATACACGCTAATAATAATCATCTCTCCCTTTCAGATCAACAGATGAACAGCGACGTGGTCTCACTCACTGCCAACGATCGCGATGATAGCTCCACCCTCACTTACTCAATAGAGTCTGGCAATGAGGGACTTTACTTCAGAATCAACCCCATCACAGGTCTCATTCAAACAGCACGCAGCTTGGATAGGGAGACAGTGTCTGTGTTTAGCCTCGAGATTGCCGCTAGAGACAGTGACGAGAATATCGGAACAACGACACTTCAAATACGTTTGATTGATGTGAATGATGAAGCTCCATTATTCCTACAGAGCTCTTACTATGCTCGTGTGGCTGAGAATAGCCCGCCTGGGACCCAAGTGATCCCAGTAAGTGTGTGTCTGCATATGTGTGGGGAGCTGGGACCCAGGTGCTCCCAGTAAGTGTGTGTGTGCATATGTGTGGGGGGCTGGGACCCAAGTGCTCCCAGTAAGTGTGTGTGTGCATATGTGTGGGGGGCTGGGACCTAGGTGCTCCCAGTAAGTGCGTGTGTGCATATGTGTGGGGGGCTGGGACCCAAGTGCTCCCAGTAAGTGTGTGTGTGCATATGTGTGGGGGGCTGGGACCCAAGTGCTCCCAGTAAGTGTGTGTGTGCATATGTGTGGGGGGCTGGGACCTAGGTGCTCCCAGTAAGTGTGTGTCTGCATATGTGTGGGGGGCTGGGACCCAAGTGCTCCCAGTAAGTGCGTGTGTGTGCATATGTGTGGGGGGCTGGGATCCAGGTGCTCCCAGTGTATGGGGGGGAGGGGCGACGCAAGAGTATACACGTTGCCTAGATGTCTATATTTTTCGTATTGAGCTATTCAAAAGGTGTCCTAGCTTGCATACCTACATAGTAATGGTATAGATTAGAGGAGTTTGTTAGTTTAGAGTTATATGAATGCTGTAATGTCATCTTTCTGTCCACAGATACTGAACGGCTCTACGATCAGGATAGAGGCCTTTGATGCAGACCAGCCCAATACACAGAACTCCCGGGTCCTCTATAGCCTCAGGGGAGTCAGTGCTCCCCTCTTTAACATTGACTTCAACACTGGCATAGTCACCGTGGCTCCAGGTAATGCACGACATCATTATTTAGTATACATACGTACTTATAATTATGATATAGAAACCAATTTCGCCAAAGTCTTAATTGTGTATTCTCTGTAATTTTGACATAATATTAATGATAATTAGCCTTATAGTGAAATCAGGACTAGCTATAATTATATATGTAGTATCTTTGTTAACCCCGCCCTCCCTTGACTCCCTGTACAGGGGCCACTCTTGATGCCGAGGTTCAGGGCATGCTTGCCGTTACCGTGGTAGCCAGTGACTCTGTCATTGCACCCAATACTCGCTCAAGCACGGTAATATATACACACCCTTTAATAGTAGCCTCACCTAGCCTCTATAAGTAACCACCCTCGTGTACGTACCCCTCTATTAATGGCCGCCCTCCCACAGGTGGAGCTGCTGGTGGAAGTGTTGGACTTGAACGACGAGAATCCAATGTTCACTCAACCATTTGGTTATGCCATTCCCATCTCCGAGGGTAGCGCTGTGCCGTCAGTCATCACAACTGGGGTACGTGTGTGGAGTGTGTGTGGAGTGTGTGTGGGAGTGTGTACAGTAGAACTTTTAGCGTATTTCTCAGTATTTAATAAGTTGTGTTTTGCAAGCACTAAACGTAACATGAACTCTGTTGCCAAATTTTCCAACCATCATTCTTGTCTGATCGCAAAAAGTCAAATTTCTGACTATTTTTTGTTTATTTCGCTCCCCCTCTCTCCCCACCCCACAATAGGTGAAGGCCAATGATCCTGATGGTGGTGTTGGGGGCATGGTCCGTTATTCCATCACCGGGGCCATACCACTGGTTGCCATGCAATGGTTCACTGTTGACATAGTAACGGGTGACATCACTCTCGTACAATCACTGGACAGAGAATCTAATGATATACTGACACTCGTTGTCACGGCAACTGACCTCGGACAACCTGGTAAGCTATAGCAGTGAAGCCCCTCCACACACACACACACGCACTTATATAAACACCCACACACATACACAAACCACCCACCCACACACACGCAGCTCTCATGTCGCAAGTCACTGTTCAACTAACCATCTCCGACGTTAATGACAACGCCCCTCGCTTCACACAAGGTGTATATGCGACAGAAGTGCCAGAGTTCCTACCAATGGGCGGGAGTGCCCTGAGGGTGTTCGCTAATGATCCAGACGTGGGTAGTAATGGCGAGGTGGTGTATCTAGTGAGCACTAACGATCGCTTCACTGTTAACCCTGACTCTGGAGTGATCACTACCACTGGACCACTGGACCATGAAGATCAGGATAGGTTCACGTTCACTGTGTGGGTGAGTAGTGTGTGGGGTGTATGGGGGTGTGGGGTGTGGGTGTGTGTGTGTGTATTTAATTATCTCTGCTTAACTATAGCCAGCTAACCTCGTAATTCACTGAAATTAAAGTTGTTGTAGCTTTAGTACTGTTATACTTACATGTAGTAATACCTGTTGATCGGGTTACGTACCCCTCCACCCACTCCACCCCCTCAGGCTCGAGACAACGGGTCTCCTATGATGAACAACAGTGCACAAGTTATCATCATCGTACAAGACTTTAATGATGAGCCTCCGACCTTTGACCTCCCCTTGTACGCTGTGGATGTGTGCCAGACTGGGATGAGTGGAACCTCCCTCGTTAAGCCCGTTGCCGTGGATAGAGACTCTGGAGTTAACGCTGAGCTCAGCTATAATCTACAGGTGAGGGGTAAACCATAATACAGTGAATATTAAATGTATAATTACAATCAGCGTATCTACTACTGTACAACAGTGAGAAAATTCTCATAATTAAGAAACCAAAGCAGAGGCTTAATTGTATAGTGATTGTTTTCCTCGTACCGATCAAGTATTTATTCCCAATGTACCCCAGCAGCTATATAATGTTACTACTAATAAAACGATTTCATGCATGTTTTGAGGATACCAGATAATTATCCTTTGCACCAGAGCTATAAAATTAAGTGTTGTGTGTGCTTGCCTCATGCACAGGGTGATGTATGGGGCTTGTTCACAATCGACAACCACGGTTTAATAACACTGATGAGAGATGTCAATGACCAGGACCTAGGACGGACATATACCGTGACCCTCACAGCCACGGATAGCGGCACGCCTTCTCTCTCCGATAGCACTCAGGTTCAACTACGAGTGATCAACTGTACCATGACACAGTTTTATTTCCAACAACCATATAACTATTTGGAGATCAACGAAGGTAGTAGCATTTTTGTTGGAGCATCGGCAAATCCTCAGATATTTCTTGGAGAAGGAACCCCCACAAGTCCAGCAGCTATAATCTCTCCGAACTTCGCTAATAACCCCTTCGGTTTGCTTCCATCTTCCGAAGTGAGTATAATCATACATAAATGCATACATGTAGCTTGCATGCAGTATTTTTTCAAGGCATTGTTTTAAAGCATGCGCAGTCAATAGGCTTTTTGAATTGTCACTACTTCTGTACATTAGCACTTTTCATATTGTTATATAGTAGTTCTGCATGTAAGTATGCATATAGCCTTTAGTCTTCTGTTTTTCTTAACAACCTTGCAACCAAGTTGAGACGTACTTATACCTGTAGCTACAAACCTGATTGCAGCCATGCAGGTGAAGTGTATTGTTTTCTGAACCTGTACATAAGTACACTCTAGGTCTATAATTATATGTCAGGACTATCTATTTCATTAGTATACCATATATACCATATATACCATATATACCATTTAATTGCTTCCCAGGTATACTATAATTATAAGCCATATGCTTATGTGTGTGTTGCCATGGTTAATTAATATCTCCCTCCCACCGCCTATATACAGGTACGACTAACTCTGGTGAACCCGGTCAATGAGTTGGATCGTGAGGAACGAGCTTATTACACCTTGATATTGAAAGCTACACAGATCTCCAACCCTAACCTCGTCTCCTACGCCAGTGTGAGTGCATGTGACATGTTGCTATGGCAATAGTGTGTGTATATGTACATAACGACAATCCCACCAAACTCTCTTCATTTAATTGCCTGTTTCACGGAATTATGTGGCCATTAGAACTTCTACCAGCATAATTATGTTGTTTAATTCTACACCACCACCCCTGAACTCTGAACCCTGAACTTTAGGTGACTATACGTGTATTGGACATCAATGACAACACTCCGTTGTTTGTGGCTGATCAATATTCATTTAACGTGTTCGAGAATACTACCTCCCCCGTTACCGTGGGAACAGTCACAGCCAACGACATTGACGATGGTACGTGGAAATAATTATCTTCTATTGCTATCTTTGGTTTTCGTTAATTGTTTCAGAAAACAGTTTAGAATTGTAGAAAATTTAATTAAAACTTAATTGCATCTGTTTGTCTCCGCTACAGGTGTCAATAGTGCTATAGTGTACTCCATTATCGAACCCGGTCTACCCTTTGATATTGAGGGTTCGTCCGGGGTCATTAACACAACGACCGAGCTCGACAGAGAGGGTGTGGACTCGTACAGCTTCACCGTGATGGCGACAGATGGAGGGACTCCTAGACGCACTGGAATCACTGCGGTGTGTGTAGTGTAGTAATAATCGCATGTACGTATATTCTTATAGTATACTGTAATAATTATTATTATTATTGAGCATAAAATGATGCGTTTTGGTAGCTACGTACGTATACCTTTGGAGACCTTGTAACTTGAATCTAGAGTGACGTATTACACAACCAAAAGGTGCACTCTCGAGCTCAGTAGCTCTGTGATCACTTAACAATCAGTGGACTTTAACTACAAAATATTTTGGTCTATCTTTGATCCAAATTCGGTAGCTCTTAGGGAACCATAATATACTTATATCTATTTATATCACGTGCATAACATAATTATGTATAATTATATTTTTAGATCAAATCTATCACGTTCAACACTTACAGGTTGAGGTCAATGTGATTGACATCAACGACTGTGACCCCACCTTCACACAAGCCGTGTACGCTGTCAACGTCTCCGAGAACATTCCCATGGAAACCAGCATTGCCATGGTAAAAGCCTCGGACTGTGACATTGGAGAAAATGGTCGTCTACGCTACAGAATAATCAGAGGCGATAATACTGTATTCTCATTGGACGGTGAGTGGCTTAAGTTATGTACGGTACTTGTATAGATAATAATTATACGTATATTACAGCTGAGTCTGGTGTCATTCGAACTTCGAGCTTATTGGACTTTGAGAGCGTCCAAATTTACTCTCTGGTTGTCAGGGCAACGGATAATGGGAGACCTATCCGAAGTGGTGAGTGTGTGTTGTCTGATATGTATATAGTTATTATACGTGCGTATATATACATAGCGAGCAAGACACAAACATTTATATATCGCATAGAAATGTGTTAATATCAAAATTAATGACTTAATATAAGCTCTGCATTTTTATCTCCACAAAACTATAATTATAGCCAATTTGTGAAAACTCAGACCATCAAAACTTATAAAAATATGTGTGAACTTATTATAATTTATGCTACCCCTGCGAACATAACACACGAACCCCCCCATCTACTCACACAACCCCCCCCACTCACACTAACCCCCCCCCCACTACTCATCCATTCAGGCCAAGCTGTTGTGAACATCGTGGTGCAGGACTTCAACGATTGCCCCCCAGAGTTCATCAACCTGCCGTCCTCCGTCAGTATTGACGAGGGAGAGGCAATGGGGAGCGTACTGGTGACCTTCCAAGTGAGCGACTGTGACAGTGGTGACAACGGGGTTAACGGAACACGCTTCACCATCATCGCAGGTCAGAGCACGTTACAAAAACTTAGAATTATGCTTTAATTAATAGATCCTGGTGTCCCTATAATTATATATAAGCACATAAAGCCAGTTCAGGCCACCCTCTATAATACAGGCAGTGCATGCATGGCCTGGGTACCACTATAAATTAAACATGTAAAAAGAGAACTCTATGTAACAAATAATTCACTATATTTGTCGATTTATTGTCTCCAGGAAACGATGACAACAGTTTCAGTCTGAACGCTATGAGTGGTGTTTTGGTAACCACGGTTACACTCGACAGAGAAACTAGAGCAAACTATCTCCTCTCAGTGCAGGCACAGGACTCGGCCGGTACCAACTCTCTCTCGTCCGTAACCCAGGTAACAGTGGGAGGGGTTTAATAGACAACAGCCAGTAGTTATTTAGCAAGCAATTTTATAGTCATAATTATATACAAGTATAATGATGATTGATTGTGTTAATTTTTAGCGAAATAACTGCATTAATTTATTGTATGTTTCCCACTCGTTTCTGCAGCTCTCTGTAACCGTTAACGACGAAAATGACAACATGCCCTTGTTCAGTGCTGACCTAATTCGCCGCACGCTGAGTGAGAACGAACAGATTGGTCCAGTCTTCACATTCACTGCTACTGACTCTGATCAGGGAGATAACAGCGTCGTGGTCTATTCACTCATGGACGGGTTTGGTAAGACATGTCGTACCATGATGTCACTATAATTATAACTTATATATTTCTTGTTCTACATACGTGCATATATTAGATACGTACATAATTAGATATGTGTATAATTGGAAATTTATTGATTTTGTTTTTTGTAACAGGTGTGTTTAGTATTGATGAGAGTAGTGGAGCCATCTCCTTGGTAACCACGCTCGACAGGGAGACCACGTCTGTGTGAGTGGAACATGTATAGCAAAATTATATCATTAGCGAAACTTAGGGCCAGTATAAACTATAAACGCATCATGTTTAGTATTAGGTTGTGTAATTATACTTCGTGATTTTGTGTAGAAAAGTAAAATAATGTTGAGGACAAAAGCTAAGCACATAATTATTCTCTCTGAACCGCATTTAATATACAGTGTCCCTTATTATATTTCGAGGGTCCGCTATTCTAAATATAGGCAATGTATTGTAAGTATGGCGACATTTACATAAAATTTAATAATGTGTTTATTGACATTTGTAGCAGGTCTAAATCTAACACACACTTTCTGTTGTTACCACAGTTACAACTTGACGGTGATAGCTAATGATCGTGGTAGCCCCGCCTCCCTTTCAAGCAATCTTTTTATAGAGGTCGAAGTACGTGATGTCAATGACAATGCCCCCACCATTCACAACATTACGAGCGGTGTTACCACGACAACTGTCCCTGAGGTATGAGTGTACACGTGTCATATGACATCACTCGTCCATATTATATAGATCTAGGTACTGTGGAACTTTAATTTGATCTGCATGAGCATACCATGTACCACCATACTTATTGTGATAAGGCTTGTCTGAAGCTACAGAATTCTGATTGAAATTATAGCCTCCCGAAAGCAGCCTGCATGCGCAGAACTTTAATCTGAGCATATACGTGCCAAATGATGGGCCTTACCTATTTTCGTATGTCTTGAGGAATATATGCACAATATACATAACATGATCGTCACATGATCTATGTGTAGGGTACCGTGGTGGGCACTCAAGTGTTTGTGGTCCAAGCCACTGATCCTGACCAGGGTCAGAACGGTGATGTCATCTACTCTCTTCAAGATACCTCACCAAATAGACCCTTTGAAATCAGCTCTGCCGGTGGTGTCATCTCTGTATCTGGTGATCTCGACTATGAGTCACAGAACGTGTACACGGTACGTTAGTACAAGGGGGTGTGGTTTAGTAAGTTACATACTGAGTCAGCCAAATATAGGTCCGTTAACTAATCATAACAAAATCGAATGAATATACTGTACGTAGTTTTAATTGTATCATTTATTATTGTTCGAATGTTTGAATGCCCACCCCCTTGTAGTTGGTTGTCATAGCAACTGACAACGGCTCCCCCCAACGCCTCTCGTCAGTGGCCACGCTCACTATCAACATACAGGACAACAACGACAACATTCCAGAGTTCACTCTGGTACGCCATTCTATTCTTACCCCTAACAATAATAATTATTGTTTTTAATTATGGCTCCTAATCAATTTACTCATAATATCGTTCTCCTCACAGGTAATGTACGAGGGTTCACAGGAAGAGGGCGTGCCTGTCGGGTCGCCCATAGTAACGGTCGTGGCGACCGATGCCGATCAGACTGGTACTGCCAATGCAGAAGTTCTTTTCTCTTTAATTGGAGGAGCAGTAGATTATTTCACGATCACTCCAGGCTCCACCCCTAACACTGGCGTCATCTCAAACAACATTGTCCTGGTGAGATGATAACAATTAAGCTATGATTTTTATTTCGAAGCAGTAAGAGTAATTAATTGATTTACCGCATTTTAGTATTGTACGGACGTATATACAAAAAACTAAATTAAAGGATTTACGTGCAGTATTGAATAATAGTAAAGTAGTGAGATACGTATAAAAACGAATAGGATAATCTGTTCAAACTTATTTACTATTTTCTCTCTCCTGTTTTAGGATCGTGAGAACCAATCTCTGTTCACTCTGACAGTACTAGCCAACAACAGTCTGAGTCACACCCCCCTCTCGACCACTGTTATCGTGGTGATATCGGTGACAGATCGTAACGACGAGACGCCCATATTTGACGAACCACGATATACGGCTTCACTCAGTGAGCTCACCTCCTCTGGTTCTTCGATCAACGTCACTGTGTCAGCCACAGATAATGATGCCCCTGGCGTAAGTACATGACCTTAATTAATTGAGTATCAATCGCTGTACAATAATCATTGTCCCAGTGTAACCATAGGTAATGGGCTCTGTATATACATGCAGTATGATCATTATAACACCAATGCAAGCATCCCATTTTAAAAAGCTCCTTTTAAGCTTTCAGAAAATCAGAAAATCATTGATTTGCAACACAAGTTATGGCCGTTCAACGATGCTACACTAGACACAGTCCTATGCTATTCATATTGAACAAGCTAGCCTATCCATCTAATCAAATTTTACCACTGCACACACTTCTATGTCTTTTGTGCAGACTCCCAACTCTGCGTTGGTGTACAGCCTAGCCCGCCAGACTAACAACCCCTTTGCAGTTGACCCTAACAGTGGAGACGTCATTCTACAAAACTCCCTCGACTTTGAAACCACCACCAGCTACGATGTGAGTACTATAATAATTATTATATTGTGTATGCAATCACCTGATTCACTTTTTAGTGTATAGCTACCTTTGAGGTTCGATAACTTTAGTCTAGAGTGTCCAATTTCATGGCTGAAAATGCATTCTGTAGCTCTTAAGAAGCTCTATCATGAGGTGTAATTGTGACACAGACATTAAACAGTTACGTAGTGTGTTATTATCATTACCTTAACGTACACTTGTAGTTGGTGTTGGTAGTGGAGGACAAGGGATCTCCTACCCAGAACTCAGAAGCACAACTCGTCATTACTATTGTGGATGAGAACGATGCCACGCCCTCTTTCACAGCACCATCGTACTCTGCCACTGTAAGTTAGTTATCGTACTGGCTGTGTGTTCATGCATGATACAGGGGGTGCTCTAAAATCAACATTGTGTGTGAAAAAAAAAATTTTGAAATTTTAAACTGGCCAAGATGTAAAATTATTATTCATGAAGGACAGTGTTCTTTTAGTAAGTAAGTACGTATAATATCATTATGGATTTTATAACAAAATTAATTTCCCACAATTAAGATTTACTCAATTAAATTTTGTTTTATGTGAATGAGTGCTGCAAACTATTAGAACAATATTATATCAAACTGTTATTGTATAGTATCAGACTATAACCACACCCCCTGCCCCACCCCCTTACAGGTCAGCGAGGGAGAAACCGTATTCCCCCATCGTGTACTCGACTTGGTTTACGATGATGACGACACTCTCTCTCAGTTTAGACAATCTACCATCTCAATAGTCTCCGTACAACGTGAGTCACATGACATGTACAAAACATGTACATAAAATCCCTTACCCTACGTATGACATTGTAACTAGAGTGGACAAATTGTGATGTGTAAACAGTTTTTTTAATTAGGTACAGTACAACTTTTTTACAGACGTTTATTTCTCTAATAAAATGTTTGTTCTTGCACTTCAAAAGTGTTGTCGAATTAAATTAGATTGGTGAAATTAACCCTTACGTTCCTATATTTTCATGCCGTTAAATCCAGTGGTCAAAGAGTTAAACCCTCTCCCCTTTACAGCGGACATACCCGGATTGTTCATCGTCAATACTGACCCAACCAGTTTGACAGGTTCTCTCTCCATCACAAGAGCTGTTGATTTTGAGCAAGAGCAAAGCTTCACCGTCACACTTGCCGTCCAGAACAACGTTATGGGGCGTGGCCCACTCTGTCAAGGAGCGGTACAGTGCACCTTCATTCAGACTGTTGTTGCAGAGATCACTATCGGAGATGAAAATGATAACCTACCAATGTTTGCAGAGTCTCTATATTCAGGAGGTATGTAAAAAAAATATTTTTAATAAATTGCAAATAATGCTAAGTGTTATGGTTTTAGCTTTAGCCGAAGGGGGCAAGTTTCCAACCTGCCTACTAGCTATCCCTTTCCAAGCATACAACACACACCCTCACACGCCCACACACACACCACAGAGGTGAGCAGTACTGCGGCCACGGGAACGTCTGTGCTCACTGTGCTGGCACAAGACAACGATATCGGTCCATCCACTGGAAATGTGAGGCTACCACACACACACAACACACATGCACACCCCGCCCACACACAATACACACTCAACCACATACCCCGCCCACACACAACACACGTGCACACCCCCGCCCACACACTCGCACTGTATTACTGCAAGTACACATGCCAAGTATTTCATCTTTCTGAACATAATAATTATAATGAATGGGTGGACTGTCTTGTTAGTAATTTATGTGTACTAGCTTTTGCAATACCCTTGTTATAAGACATGTACCCCTCTTCCCCCAGGTTGTGTATTTCCTGGATTCCTCCGCCACCCTACCCTTCCGTATCCAAGAGCTCACGGGGACAGTGCTCACACGAGGGCTCCTCACGGACATACCATCGGGGTCAGAGTTCACTCTCATGGTAAGTGTCTGGGCGCATTATGAGCATAAGCCCTTTCACTCTTAGTTCAACTGTAATATTTTCAAGCCTACGTATCTTATAAGCTAGATTTGCGAAACTACAAGTATTGAGAGAGTCGCGATTAGGCTGCCCTTTTATGCTATCTGACTAAGTAGGGTTTTTTCTGAATCTCTTGTGCTCTTTAGCAGGCTTTCTTTTCACTTGGTTACCCATTTTATCTGCGCTTTCACTATTCATTTTACTAAGTATAGTGATTATATACATACTCACAAAAATTTATATCTACTTGTACTCTATATAATAAGTACAATAAACAACTCTTTCTCCTTTTCTACCTCCCCACTATACACCGCTACACTGTGTGTTCCTATAACAATCCCCCTCCTCCTATCTCAATAGGTGACAGCTTTTGACAACAATCGAGTGGTTCCCTTCAACTCTGCTCAGACAACCGTCAAGGTGATCGTATTGGACGACTTCGACAGAATCGCGTTCGATTTTGATTCCCAAGTCGGATGTGTTATATCAAATGAACGCATGTTTGCTGAGTAAGCATATTACACACACGCATGCACGTACGAACGTACACAATTCTGATACAATTTCTATCATCAAAAAAGAAAGGTTAAGTTCACAATGGTTACTTCAGGTACTACAGCTTTCTCACAGTTATACGTATGCCATTACTTTAAATTACACTCTGGACATGCACTATATTTCATTTAGATCCCACTTGTGTGTGTTTAGCAGGGAATTATGAGCCATAATCTCATAGTTTCCCAGGGAATTATAAGCTTGAGGGTATAAAGTACAAGTATAATTTTTTTGAATGCACAGAAATGATAATAAAGCTGTAGCTAGCTGCATGATAATTAGCTATGGCTGTTCAGTTTTTTCACTACCAGTTTCTATAGCGTTTGCTGGGTTGATGGTAGGGTTCACCAGTATCTTTTCTTGTCTCTACGAGGAACACTAAGAGCGAATGATTATAACAGTTCTGGGTCCATTGTCACAAGCATGAAAGCATCTCTTCAACTTGTAGCATTTGTCAACTTCGTCCTCCTGACTTCTGTTTCTATCCTGCAGCCATGTTTCAAACAGGAGACTCCTGTGTCTTTTTGGAAACGATAATGCACTGTAGCATTGCTGCAAGCTGTTCCTTGCTAGCTAGCCGTACATAATTATCAGAACAGTTTACTGAGAAGCTTGAGCTGGGGGTGGGGCTTGAGTGCAGAGAAAAGAGGAGGCTGGGCTCATTTGTTGCAGAGTGCTTCCTGCACAAGGTGGAGTCACTATAGTTGTCCATTCCAATGTTGAAGCAAGGCCAATGCAAAGGTTTTTTTAGCAGAGAAGCAGAAATCCGGCATCTAGCTTGTCAAAACAGGACATTTTCAAAAATAAAGCTGTTGCTAAGGCTTGCTGCTTTTATAGATACACTTCTTGCCTGAGGCAGCCAATGAAAAGTGGGATCTAAATCAGTTAGCACATGTGCATTCGGGATCTATGGTTATAGTGTCCCTCATCCCTCGGGCAAAGCCCTCGTGATATGGGACACTATAACACATAGATACCTCATGCCCATGTACTATCTATAACGTATAGCTGCAGTATACAGTAACAATGGTGCGATAATTATACATCATCTTGGTGATTGTCTCTACATAATTATTATCGATTACATTTTTCTCTGCAGGTTGTTGGCTGAAATCACAGGCTACTCCATTGTGATTGAGAGCTACCTCGAGTACGCCACAGATGATAACAGCTTGTTCATTATCCATGCTCTGGATGAGAACAAAGTCATTGTCGACTTTGCTCAGTTTACTGACAGGATTCGAAGTCGAGAAGCTGAGATATTTCAGAGGTTTGGAGTGTGCAACCTCACGCGAATTATTGTGAGTATATAATTATATCTACACACACACCAGAGAAGTATATAGTCTGGCAAGTATTGTGGTAGAAAATAATTCTATTGGAAAAGGTTTATTGTTTGAAGCAAACTTGTATTCAGTATCATCTTTATGATGACACATGAGTAGTTGTGCTGTACCCTTGTACTCTATAATTAGGTAAATGTTGTGCTGTACGGCATAAATTATATAGCTAACCGATGTGATCCCATATCTTGTGTAGTTATTACAAGCTGTACTTGATGTGCCCCTCCCCCTTCTTCCTTGCAGTCATTTGCTGAAGCTGAGGAACCCTATGAGTATCCTCCTCTGGTGGACACACAGACTATAGTCATCCTAGTCCTCTGTCTACTCCTCATCGTAGGATCAGCTGTGCTTCTGGTCATGTCTCTCACTCAGAGATACATGTAAGTATATACTAGTATATACTGTCGTACGGGAACAGTGGCGGACCCAGGAAATCTGAAAAAGGGGGTTCCAAACTACGAGTGCGCAGCGCGAGTAGTGAAAGTCGCGCGTAGCGCGAAATTTTTTGGGGTTACGCCCACTTCCGGTCACACGTGACTAGGTAAAATCCCAGGGGAAGTCCCATAATAAACTTGCGTAGAGCTAGCTAGCTCTGCCGCGAACAGTCAACTAGCTAACCTAGGCTAACCTGAACACTCCTTTGGCAGTTGATGCATCAGAACAACAGGTACAATCATTGAATCAAGCTACAATACTGATAAATAGCTAGCTGGTAGCTGTAGTAAAGCCACAATAGCTTAGTCTGAAAGGGGGGATCCATGGCACCCTGGGATCCCCCCCTGGATCCGCCACTGGGGAAAATCACTATAAATTATGTCTTAATGCATGCCCTTCAAACCTAGCCTCCTTTCCAAAAATAGTCAGTACTGAACGTTTGCATGATTGTGCAAATGCACGTGTTCTGTTGCGCATGACCACCCACTCCTTATAATTTACTGAGTCCAATTAAGCGCACAGTCACTGGCCATTCTATCACATGACCTCCCACATGACCATCACCTACCCCCCATGCACAGAGCCCTGAACGATGCCCGACACAAGCTCCTAGCTGACGTGTTCTATGGCGGATCCCCTGGATCTGGGTCGGTGGTAGACAACGTGAATGCAGAGAACTATCAGTTGGAGGAACTAGAAGGGTAAGTACAAGCATGCATGGAGAGAGAGAGAGCTGCTGATTTGATTGCACCTATACCCTAGCACACAAACTATAGCAGATTGGGTACGCATGTGTGTGCGTGTGCGTGTGCATGTGCGTGTGTAGAGTATCGGATTCCATAAGATAATGCATAATAATAAAAGCTATTGTCAAGATACTGCACACACACACACGCCACACACACACACACACACACGCCACACACACACACACACACACACACACACACCACACGCACACACACACACACACACACACACACACACACACACACACACACACACGCACGCACACCACACACACACACACACACACACACACAAACTCAGCTGTTTTTAGTACAGAGAGGTATAGCATAGCTGTCGTAACAACTATATATATGGAGACCTTGGGCCCATTTGTATATTATATAGGTGACCTGCTATTATAGGGACACTTTATTCCACCATCAAGGTCGTCTATATTATTTCACACTCATACAGGAAATCTGTAAACCGTCAGAACCCGATGTTTGTTCAACCCTATGATGACTGGGCGGGTGTGGACACCAGCGTGGTGGAGTCTGTGTAAGTATAGAAATCAATATAGTTTGTACCCCGTATAACAGTGTTATTTAACCAACACCATTGCACAGCCTTAGATCTTAATGCTTTCACTATAATTAGTGATACTTGCCATGAATAAGAATAAACAAACAAAAAGTATATACCACTTTCTTCTAAAAGCCAGTATGGTTGTTTGTACTTATAATGCTGTTACTATTGTTGTTCTGTGTAGGGATGGGGCGTCTACACTGAATAAAGATAATCCGCTCTACGAGAGTCAGGAAATAAGAATGGAGATGTTTGCAGACATACAGTCGGACGACGACGATGGTAAGCAAGTGTATGCTATAATTGTAGTAGAACATGTCTCACCCTCAGACAGTCTAGATCATCCTACAGTCTAGATCACCCTATACAGCTAGTCTAGATCACCCTCTATACTTACAGCCAGGTTTTTTTTGCAATGCATGTGATATTGTTTTTACATGCAATGTACATAGCTAACTTTAATCTTACGTAACAGTAATTACATAAATACCACTAAAGTATTCAACAACATACACCTCCCCCATGCACACTCACTCGCCCACACACACACTACACCCACCCACACAGCTGACGATGCAGAGTTGTTGGCCCAAGCCATCGCCGAGGATGAAAGCGATGATGATGATAATGCAGTGACTGCAATTTAGCCTAGCAGCTAGTAGCTATACCCTCAGAAACTCATGCAGCTTAGCCTTTGTAGAGATTAGACACTCTTTTTTTAAACTTTAATTTGTACATGTAGCATGTACGATATAATTTATAGTGTAGTACGTTTTACACATGATACACACATGATGTGATTAGCATTGAGATCATGTCAAACTGTTTATACCACTAGTACATGTGTAATCACCAATAAGGTGAAGCTTACTTTAAATAGCCTCCATCTTCAGTGCGGCCTGGAATCGAGGCTAACATTTATCTCTTTCCTTGGCAATCTGTTGTAGAAATTACAACAACGGTAACGAATCGTTATGATGAATTAGATGAAGTTGTATGTGAGCTCCTCCCTGACAAACAAACTGTAGTCTAGGTAACGGCCTTATCAGTCAAGTAGGCTAAAAATCTGTGTCCTTTGATGTAAGCTTTGATGTCTCTTTGTGCATATGTAGTTATAAAAAAAAAAATGAAACCTTTGACTAGCTAGGAAGAGTAGCAGCAGTAGTAGTAGGAAGAGTAGCAGTAGTAGTAGTAGCAGTGCAAGCAGGACTAGACTAGATTAAAAAGTTGGTGGAAAGAATAACTGACCGTTTGGACGTCACCTGGCTGCCAGTGCCAGACTTTCATCTGGACTCTTCCCCCTGAGTAGCTGGCCTTTCTCTAAGCCACAAAACTGAGCAAGAAGCTGAAGAAGCAGCTAGACAGAGACATGTACCTAGCCTTGAGAATTGGGAGGCGTGGCTCAACTAGTTAGCCCAGCCCAGAGGAATTGTTACCGTGGGTACTGAACAACCGTAGAAGTAGGGCTACCCCTGGCTTTACTGAATTAACTAGCTGTGTCTGCTGTCTAGTTGGACCAGATTTAGCTAGATAATGAGGTAGAGAATAGTTGAGCGGTGCTGTGTGTAGCTTGAACTGTACTGGCTGGCAAGAATCTAGTAAGCACCCTATGCACTGATAACTCGTCAGAATGGAGGGTATGTTCTAGGGATCTGGACAGCTGTACATCCAAAGGAGCCAGGGAGTGCCAATCATCTTCTCCCAGTCTCTGACACACTAAACAAAAGGAGCTAGAACTGGGAGTCCCAGCTAGAATTGCTAGCCGGATCTAGACTAATAGAATGACATGGAGGCGTGGTGAGGCCGGTGTCATAAAATTTTGGGCCCCCCCCATGTTTAGGCCCCCCCGGGCCTAGAATTTTAAAATTTTGGGCCCCCCGGGCCTAGAATGTTAACATTTTAGGCCCCCCAGGGGGTCCAATCTGTTAAAATTCTAGGCCTCCCACTGTGAGATTAGGCCCCCCTCTTTTCTGCACGATAGAACCATAGATAAACGAACAGAAATCTTTATCTATGATAGAACGAAGTCAAAGAATTATGGTAAGGTTAGCTCTATTAGTTACAAAGCATCAAAGAGACTGCATGCATGCAAAGACTCTGTATCAAAGTAGCAAAATTGTTTGCATTATTATTCTATCATGGAATTCAAAGTGAAGGAAGATTTACCTTTCAAGTTACTCTAGCCTCGAGTTACTCATACCTATAAGAGCTTTGATGCAGCTCTGCAATGTTGGATCTGCCTGTAAGACAATCGATGTTGTGCATAGCTATCGCCATATTTGCAACTTTTTTTGTGCTTACTTTCTCAGCCAAATTTCAAGACAAAACATGGCGGCGTTATCCCCAAGCGGCTGGTCGCCAAAGGAGGCAAAATTTTGTGAATTCACAATAATTATAAAGTATAAAGCACACAATTTTCAGTGCAAAGACAACAATACATATCTTCCTCCATGTTTTCCTACATAGAAAATGTAAATTGTTGTGGGGATGCTCCAATAGCATCACTGGCTCACCTCTCAAGTAATGTGGAATCATAGATATAGAAGTCAAGAGAGAAACTGTTGTATCTATAGTGGAATCACAGTACATGTACATGCAAACAAGTGAGCCCGCCCACTTATTACAAGGGCGCTTCTCTCATATGCCCTTGCTATATAAACTAAGTTTCTTGTGTAAAGCTGTTTTTGTTCATTGTTTGAAGATTATAGCATGCAGTAGTGTCAGGCTTGATAAGCCTTTTGGAGCTTAGTAACCCAGCTCAGAAGCAGCAACCTTAAAATCCGGGATATCTGAGGTGAATAGCAGTTTCCTTTCGGGACAAGGGTAATCTTGGACAGTCCTGACAAATTCGGGACAGTTGGCACCTATGTGCTTCGTGCTGCATATGACATGGTGCAGTGTGATGGTTGTGAGACCAGTGGTACTACTGTACATGCATGAAATGTGTGTGTGTGAGGAGAGCTGAATTCAGTAACTGGCACTGCATGCATAGACTGTGAAGACCATAGAAGACTGTATTGGTGTATTTTGAGAATGCACTGTCACATAATGTTACCGCTGTTGCGCTGTTAATGGGGGGGCCTAAAATGTTAAAATTCTAGGCCCGGGGGGGCCCAATCTCATGGGGGGCCTAAAATTTTATGACACCGGATCCACACTAATTGATCGTAAAGACGCTCCTGTTCCAGATTTCACGAATGGCAAGGAAAGGGTTAAACAGCTTTCTCCAAAATTAATGTTGATAGATAACTCTAGCTTGTTCTAAGGACGACCTTTCCCTAACATACAAAATTGCCAATGTTTAGATAGGGGTGTGGCATTTGCATTGCTTTGTGACCTTCTTGCTTGAAGAGGTGAAAAACAAAAGGCAATTGCAAGAAGCGGCCGACCATACTAAGTGATCTCTAGAGCGATGTCTGGTGAAGGTGTACGACAGCGCATGGCAGAGGACGAACCAAAGATTCCAGTCCCTGAGAAAAAGGTAGAAACAATTAAACCCCAATCATCTGACAATTAAACCGTTAATTCTTCGAATCTTTGTCCATGATAATTATATACGATAGTACATAATCCATTTGTTATAATGCATTCCGAATGAAACAAATTATCCAACTAGTTTGCTGTCAATTTTGTTTGTATTTGTGATCAATTATTCCCTTAAATAGGAGGATCCGGTTCCAGTGTCTCGTGCATTCGGTGCCATGGTAACCAACATGGACAGTCGATGGAAAAATTGGTGGATTCGTGGAATATTCACTTTTCTCCTAATTGGAGGGTTTGGTCTCATCATATATCTTGGGCCCGTGTTCCTCTCTCTGCTGGTACTCTCCATTCTGCTCAAGTGTTTTCAAGAGATTGTTAGCATCGGCTACGCTAAGTATAAAGAGTATAACCTGCCTCTCATCAGAGTGCTCAACTGGTGAGATTTGTTCAGTCAAATGCATAACTAAAGCAGTGATTGAAGTGCATGGTGCTTCTCAATCTCGATTCAGCAAACAAATTTGCTTATTAATTTTTATAGGTGGTAAACTAGCTAGCCTAAGAGGTGGTTATTTTTGTCTAGAGGTGGTTAGTACCAACCACCACCACCGACCAGTGTGGGCACATCCCTATACTATAATTATGCACATGCTTATAAATAGCAAAGTTAGGAGAAAGTGAAATGTGATTTCGAATAGTGTTAATGTTTTCATAAAAGTTGTCAGTGTATACATATTGAGGTGTGCAATTGTTTCATATATTCCACATGCAGGTACTTTCTTCTGGTGGCCACCTACTTTCTCTATGGTGATAACTTTTTCTTCTTCTTCCCACAATACCAGAAGAGCTGGGTGAGTGGATAATTATAACAATTCACCCAGTCTTACATTGTGTGGTCTCAATAGAGAGGTGGTCCCTTTAGGGAGGTCAATAGTGATAGCATTGTAGGGGCAGTAGTCTCAATAGAGAGATGGCCCTAGGGATGCAAACAACTGTTTGTTTGTTAGTTACCTGTACGCTGCTTTGGAATCTCATCATACTTTAGCTGCCACATACTTTGTATACAGGAATTACTGGCTCTGCTTGCCCAGTATCACAGAATCATCTGCTTCTTCCTCTACGTTGGAGGTGAGATATTTATTGCTGTGGCGCTATAAGTATGATTATGTTTGCTGCTTCCACACATTTTGTCGTCAGGTTTTGTGCTGTTTGTGGCCTGTCTCAAGAAAGATTACTACTCTGTACAGTTCAGCATGGTATGACCTCCCACCCACACACACACACCCACTCACACTCCCTACCCACACACACACACACACAGTTTGGATGGACCCACCTCACCATGTTCATGCTTGGATCACAAGCGTATCTTGTCATCCAGAACGTCTTTACTTCCGTCTTTTGGTTCCTCCTGCCCGTTTCCATGGTAATCTGCAACGACATCATGGCCTATGTGTCCGGTAAATCACAGTAATATCAAAAAATTGTCTATACAAATAGAATGCAATAATATTTAATGTTCAATGTTTGAAGGTTTCTTTTTTGGGCGAACTCGACTTATAAAACTGTCTCCAAAGAAAACTTGGGAGGGATTTCTCGGTGCTTTTGTATCCACCGTCATATTCGGAATATGTGTGAGTTGCTGCATATGCTTTTTTATACGTATTTTACTGAAAACATACCCTATTAATTATATCGGGTTTAGAATGCGAGGTAATTGATTGCGAAGGACACTGTACAAATATTGATTGCGTTTCTAACTATGCAATGCACCATACTCACTCTTTTGCGTTATTTCGAAACCAAATTATGCGAAAATTTGCAATTCACAATTGCATAATTATGACACCTCAAAGAATTGTCAGTGCATGTACTGAACGATTTCTACTGTTAAAATGTCTAATGTATTTTCTTTTTCTTGCAGTTTTCGTACATTCTTGCCAAGTTTGACTTCTTTACTTGCGTAAGTTGTTCGTATTGTATAGTGTGGAGTGTGTGCTCTAATCTGATTGGTTGTTTCCTTGTAGTACGAGTCACTGTCTGGCTCTCCTTGTGTCCGATCATCACTCTTCATAATGAAGGAATATAATGTGAGGCACACACAACGCCCACACACCACACACACACACACACACACACACACACACACAGCTCATTGCATTCTTATTATGTACACAGTGTAGCTTCTGAGTAACAAGTTATAATCGCACACACATGCACACACACACACCACCCACACACACAGGTGCTTGGAGTGACCCTAAACCTCTATCCTGCTCAGATCCACTCTATACCGCTCTCTGTATTTGCTTCGTTGCTCGCTCCGTTCGGAGGATTTTTTGCCTCAGGGTTCAAACGGGCGTTTAACATCAAAGACTTTGCTGACGTCATCCCTGGTCACGGCGGTGCTATGGATAGGTTCGACTGTCAGATTCTGATGGCTACTTTCTCCAATGTCTACTATTTCACGTTCTGCAGGTGAAATTACACACTCGCTCAATTTCACATATTTCACAGTGATTGTATTTGCGTGAATTGTTGGTCCCTCAATAAACACTATTTCAGGCTTTAGAGTATTTGTAAAAATTATATTAATAACATATTTGTCATCTAATAACTCTCAAGTCTATCACTTGATTACCCATGACACAATAATTTAAATTCACGCCCACACACTCTCTCCACACACAACACCCATCCACACACTCCACAGGAGCCCCAACCCAGACATGCTGATGACGTTGCTCCTCGCTCTCCCGTATGACAAACAAATGGAGATATTCGAGAGACTCAAAACTGCTCTCAGAGAATAGCTTGATAACTATAAGACTGCGTGTTTTTAGTTTTGTGTGCTCAGTAGATCACTCAGTCTCTGTAGTTTGTTATAAGCTGCTCTATATTGTTCCCCTTTCCTTTCTGTATTTTATTGACAATTTGCATTGTTTATTTTACTATTGATGTTTATAATAGTGTTTTTTAAACGCTGCTATTGTATTGATTGATTGCAGTGACTTGCAACAGAGAATTTCCGAACAACAAAACCATTACCAGATTTCCAGATATGAATTATCATATTAAATAATATAAGCTACACTTTTATTAGTACTGAATTATAATTATAAAGAAATGAAGAAAAGTCCCCCAAGAGGGAATCGAACCCATGCTTAATCTATCATCTAATCTACTAAGCCACCACCCTAACCACTAAGCCACACCTATTCACCCTCCCAGGGATATTCAGTTTGCAGATTTAGTTTTTTTCTCATGACAGTATATTAAACAAACGGAGCAATGCGCATGCGCATTCCCGTTAGATTGATGAGCCCCTCCCCTCTTTTTTTCAAGGGGAGTAAACTGGCAACTATGAATTTCTTTAGAGCTTTCCTGTTGATTTATTTGTGTCTCTGTAGCCATGGGGGCATCATTATTCATTGCTCTAGGTCAATGTACATTTTATACACTGAGCATAAGTAACTTTGCCGCCATTATAACTCTGTGCACTCACCTACAGTTTCTACAGCTTTCTCTATGACAAAGCTAGATTAGTTCTAGCTACAGAAAGACAAAGCAACTAGAAACAAGCCTGCAGAAGCTATACAAGTGTGTAAGAAGGGGTGTATCTGCAGTGACCTCAGTGACCTAAAGTGGGCCAGCATTAAGGCCAAGGATGTCTAACTTCAAGATGAGCTTTGCATTGTTGGCACTGCTAGTAATAACTGCTTCACAAGTTGCCAATGGACAGAGTGAGTTAATATATCAGGAGCACGACTCGCTTTTATGTGATATTGTAATATAACTAGAATGGCTGTATATATAAAGAGTCAACGAGAGTGGAGTACATAACATTGTAGTTTGCATGCATGTACAACAACATCAAGTTCTATATATCACATCGTTATTGTGTTAATTCAATAATTATGTTATCAGCTGTAACTGGTATGATACTGAGTTTGGAAATGGGGGAGGGTTTCTCTTTTTTAGGCCTTGTGAATTGAAATACCCTACGCTATATAGGGTATGAAATGAACGGAATTGAAAATGCACTAACTCTTGTATACAGATCTTGAGCTTGATTCCTGGGAGTTGGACTTGAATGCTGGGGTGCTACAGATAACAGTAGTTGCGAGTTCTCTGGACACTGGCTCTACAGTTGATTGCACCAAGATCTCCCTCTCTGACAGACAGTAAGAGATTATCCTTTACAGTTAGCGTAGCTTACTCATTATGGGAAATTATGTTGCTTGCCTGTAGAGAGATTGGTTTAGTAACATGTAATATCACTCACCATTATCAAGTTCGGATGCAATATACTCCATTGCCAATGTTAAGCCTTTCTTCAATTGATCTATTGTATAAAGCTATCACAATGTACATTGAATGGTATTATTTTTATATCACTAGAACAAACGTGCCAAACTCAGCTTCGACCTATCAACTGTCTGCATGTTCAGGAAGATTTACGATTGTTGATATTTCAGTTTCTATTTCTCTCTCTACGGAAGATTTGAATGCAATCAAACTCGATCAGAACTTAGCGACAGGGGAGTTAACTAGCTATCTTGTGATTGAGAGTGGAAATGGCATTGAAGCCTCAGGCGATGAATTACGAGCATATCCACTGAGTGATGCAGAACAGGTGAATGTGTACGTAGCTGATATTATCAGGCCGAATGTTGTCCAAGATGGATTCGAAAGTTTCGATTTAAATTCTGGCAAGTTTACAATCCGCTATGATGAGCCTATTAACACAGCTTCAGTTGTATTACCAGGTACTCTGTTCTTTCAGCACCATGCTGAAATATCACTGGTGTCAGACTCATACAATGTCCAAGCGCTGACCTGTGATTCTGCTGACTGCATGAACGATGTTAGCATCACTTTCACGTTCCCTCGCGAAGAACTGAACAGATTGAAACTGTCCCCTCGGATTTGCACGTCTGCATCAGATTGTTGGCTGACTATTGCATCTCCAGGTAGATTCATCTCTGATATGGCAGGAAACAACGTCATGGAGATAGCTAATGGAGGCAGTGTAACACAGCGATACTTAGTCTCTTTCACAGATGATACAACTGGGCCAGTTCTGGAAGAGTTCACTCTCAATTTAACTTCTCGTGAAATACAGCTCACTTTCGATGAGCCTGTAGCATTTGACTCCTTCAATATCAGTGGTCTTACTGTTCTGGCAGCACCTGGGGTTAGCGATGAAGCTCTTCTTTATAGGCTGACCGAGGGTACAATTCTAACATCGTCTGGAACTGTAGTTCAAGTCGTTCTTTCCGATGAAGATATAAATGCATTGCAATCGAGACCAGATTTAGCTACAGCCTTGGCTAACACCTATCTGAGTATGGACGCTAATACTGTACGTGATATCACTTATCCTGAGAACAGGGTGCAAGCTATTTCAAACGCTAACCCGCAAATGGCCGCCATGTTTGTACCGGATTTAGCTCCACCGCAGATAATGACGTTTGATTTCGACCTTGATACTAACTCCATTACGGTGACTTTTACAGAGCCAGTCTTAGTGAGTACGGTAGATCCTAGCCAATTGATCGTCAGCTCTTCACAAGATGGTGGTGCCGTTACCCGTAAACTATTACGTGGTGTAATAGTGCCCACACCACAAGCTGCTTCGGCCGTTATCACAATCGAGCTCACAAACGATGACATCACTTTCTTGGAGGTCAATCAGAGCATAGCCACGAGCATAACTGACACTTATCTCTCAACACAATCTGGACTAGCTCAAGATACTAACGGCCTCACGAGTGTAGCAGTGCCTCTTTCACAAGCTATCCAAGTCAGAACCTTCACGGACGATACCTCACCGCCTACTGTGATTGACTTCACTCTTGATTTGAATATCGGGGAATTGGTCTTAACATTCGACGATGTTGTTGTTGGTTTAACTTTTGATGTAAGTGCTCTTACGCTACAGAATGCAGTCAATAGGGTACCTATGGAATGGCATACACTGACTTCTGAGTTTTCATCAAGTTCTATGGGTGATGGATTTTTGATGCAAGTTACCATTGGCATTGTAGATCTAAATCGAATCAAGCAAATTAGAAATCTTGCTACAGATCTGACTAATACCTTCCTGACAGTCACAGCAAGCGTAGCGGACGACGTGAATGGAGAAGATGCTACAGCTATCACAGATAGTAAAGCTATACAAGCCTCACGTTATATGCTAGATGCTACAAGACCTGAGCTGCAAAGCTGGACTCTGGATATGAACACTGTGCAAGTCATTCTAACCTTTACAGAAACAGTTGATATTCTCACATTGCAGCCTGGAAATGTGCGGCTACTAGCCGGTGCAGGAAGTACAACTGGCTACACTCTTACAGGCTTTAGTGAACTAATTCCATCAGATGCTGATTATATATTTGCCATACAACTCTCAGAGGAAGATGCCAACGCCATCAAAGCTGACAGAGGGTTGGGAACATCTATAGCCGACTCTTACATATCAATCACTATCAACGCTATTTCAGATATGAATTTAAACAGAGTGATAGCAATCAGTGAAGTACAAGCATTACAAGCAGAGCAATACATGGAAGATACAACTGTCGCAACTCTACGGGAGTTTTCTCTCAACATGAACACAGGTACTCTTATCCTTGCATTCGATGAAACAGTTTCAGCCGCCACTTTTGATGTGACTGGACTAACTCTGGCTAATCGTGGTCTCAGATCTACTGTCACGTATACACTTGTCAATAGCGTTCCCTCAAATATCGACAGTGCAGAAATTTCCGTTCAACTAAGTAGCTTTGATTTGAACGCCCTCAAGGCAATAGACAATCTAGCCACTGCACCCAGCGATACCTTCATCACTATCCTACCACGAACTGTCGAGGACATTAACGGAAATCAAGCGTCTGAAATTTCAATCGATTCTGCTCTGCAAGTGTTCAATTTTATACCCGATATTACACCTCCTGTACTTACCGGTTTCACTTTCAATTTGGGCACAGAAAAAATTTTCTTGACCTTCTCAGAAACTGCTCGAGCTTCAACCTTTGATCCCTCTCAAGTGACGATACAGAGCCGAGTTAGCTCCGCCCTCACAGGTACCACTTCACACACACTCACTGGAGGAGATATAACGTCACAAGCCGACGGTACTATCCTGATTCTACAGCTGGCTGATGATGACGCTGATAACCTGAAAGCAATGAGCGATATAGCCACTTCAGATACAAATACTTTTATCTCTCACACTGCCAACACAGTGCAAGATGCAGCTGGTAATGTCGTTGTCGAGGTGCAATCCACTAACTCTCTACAAGTTGCAAACTTTATAGGTGATACAATTTCACCACAGTTGATAAGTTTCTCTCTTGATTTGGACCAACGACTTCTCTCGCTAACTTTTGATGAAACAATTTCTTCGCAAACTTTCAGCGTAACTCGAGTCCAACTGCAAGACAGGAGTAGTGATCCCACACAAACTGTTACCCTCGGGGCTTTTAGTACAACTCTGTCGGCCAATGGGATTGTACTGATTGTCAACCTCTCCGATACTGATTTCAATGCTATCACGGCTACATTTCCTCTCGCTACCATGGATACGAACACATTTATCACAATTGATGCTGCAACTATTAGCGACACAAGTGGCAACTCTGTTGTGCCGATACTACGAGATGAAGCCTTACAGATAACCAGTCACACGGCTGACCTAACGAAACCAACCCTCGATAGGTACACTCTTGATTTAAACACCGGAGTGCTTTCACTCACATTTTCCGAGTCTGTGAATATTACAAGTTTCGATCCCACTCAAATTACGATACAAAATACACCAGACACGCCCACTTCCACTCATACACTGCTTGGGGGCATCTCATTCCTTAGAGTGAGCACAACCATCGATATTGACCTCCTCCCGAGTGATCTGAACGTGATAAAGGCGTTGACGGATTTGGCAACCCTCAGAAGCAACACTCACTTGAGCGTAACCTCGGGAACTATCAGAGATATGAACAACAATTATGTACTGCCCCGACCAATGAATGATGCTCTATTAGTTACTACGTATATTGAAGATCGAAGTGGACCGATTGTCGAGGGGTTTGATCTTGATTACAACACCGGTATGTTTACTGTGTACTATGATGAAACAGTGGACCTCAGTATAACGCAACCCACGGCAATAACGTTCCATAACCAACCATCTGGAGCACCCCCTGCTACCGCCCACACACTAACATCAAGTCTGACATTAGACACTGGGTTGCTGAGCTACAGTCAAATACAATTATCTGACAACGATTTGAATGAGCTCAAAAGGCTGCGTATTTGCATTGATTCTTCTTCTTGCTATCTATCGGCCACAGCTGTACTTACTCGAGACACAGCTGACAATCAGAATGTTATAGCCCGAGGGGAATCCGTTGGATTCTACATGGCTGATGTTACCAATCCTACGGTTTCAAATTACACCGAATTTGATTTAAATACTGGGACATTTTCGATACAATTTTCCGAAACTGTTGAAGTACAATCGCTCAATTTTACAGAGATCTCTCTCGATAGTTCCTATGGCAACGCTTCTCACGTGTTTGCATTTGCCGAGCTCTCTCCAGTCGGTGAGGACAGTCCGAGCGTGACCTTCCAACTTGGTGGCAATGATCTCAACAGGCTCAAGCTAAATACAGAGCTTTGCACTTTCGATGGTAACTGTTGGATACGATTTTCGAGTAGTTTTATATCCGATGTGAACGGAAACGTTATTATTCCAATACTTGCAAACACGCTGGATTATTTCCACCAACCAGAATCGTTCGTGCCTGACACCACACCCCCTGTTTTGGGATCGTACAATATTGATCTAGATTCTGGGGAAATGTCGTTTACATTCAACGAAGTTGTACGAGCGGATACTTTCACTCCGATGAACCTAACATTCCAAGATAATGCCATGGCAACGGTTGGCGTCAATCTACGAGAAAGAGGCGTATATTCAAGAAGTGAAAATGGGCTTCAGATAATGTGGACAATGACAAAAGCTGATCTTAATCTGCTCAAAGCTTACGAAACGATATTTTCTTCCGAGCAAACCTCGTTTCTAACATACGATTATCTGATTGAGGATGTGAGTGGTAACAGTATCTCACAGCGTACCGATGGGATCAACACATTACAGATCAATATTTTTGTGCCTGATACCACCAGACCTAGGCTGGAAGAGTTCAAAGCTTTCAATTTCGATAACTGGACACTTACGTTGCAATTTGATGAATCGATAAGTTTGTCGTCAGTCAACCTGACAGAAATTGCAATCGCACGAAACGAGAGCTTAAGTTTGCGAATATACGATCGTGAGTTTATCAACGACTTTTATTCAGTGTTTTTCCAGAATGGTACTATCTATAATCTCACGCACACGTTTGCTCCCGGTGAGTATGTACTGGAATGCCCTCAGGGTCTCCATCCCGTACGGAATCCACCCACGTTCCCACCACCTGTGACCACAACCTTTTCTCCCCCTGAACCTGGAAGTGCCTCAGGCTCAGGATCTGGGTTAGGAAGTGCTTCAGGAAGTGGTTTATTAATGGCAGGAAATGACACTGAGGATAAAAATCTGATGAGAATGATGGAACAAGTGATGCAATCAAGCGTGGACGATCTCTACCCCGTGTTGCTGAGAGGTTGTACTGTCTATCGGAATTTGACAGTTGTTGAACCATTTCAATTCCTAACAGGAGGATATTTATCATATGCAGACGAGCGAAAACAACAAGTGCAAATAATGTTCAATAGAAATGATCTCCGAGCTCTCAAACTGAGCCATGTACTAGCATCTGATGACGATGACACATGGATAGCATTCAACTCCACGTCTCTTACTGACATGTCCTCCAACCCGGCTATTCCAACAAATCTCTTCAATGCTACTAAACTCAACAACAGAGCTGCTTTTATCGACGATATTACACCTGCTGAATTAGAGTACGTTGATTTAGATATGGACAGCTCCACTCTCTCGCTACACTTCAGTGATGTCATGGACGTGCAGTCAGTTCAGCCATTGGTTGCAGAGTTTTCAGATGCAATTTTGAGCAATAATACGTACCAACTGCGAGGGCCGTATCCGTCTCCTGAGGCACTGACTGTAGACCCTCGGGACGATTTTACGATTGTTATATATCTGTCTGTTCGTGATATGAACACCCTCAAGAATAATCTGATGTTGGCCACTTCTGTTAACGATACTTATGTGCAGTTCAGTTCTCTTATCGCCACTGACATTTATGGCAGACGACCTCAGGGCATTTCGATAACTCAAATTCGAAGCCACATTCCCGATACCACAGGTTCCATTCTGCTTGGTTTTGATATCGATTTGGACTCGGCAATTCTCAGCCTGTCTTTTGATGAAGTGGTAAATCCGAATACAGTATTCACTGGTGGAATAACAATTCAAAATTTGCAAAACGAAACCGAAAGCATGAATTTTATATCGCACACTTTTGTCGGACTTGCTGAGCCTATCATAAATGACACTGGTGTTTCAGTTTTACAGTTATTGATCGATCTCGATATGAATGCTCTGAAAATTACTGAAAATTTGACAGAGAATGAGAATAATACGTTTATATCGCTAGAAATAGGCACTGTACTGGATATGAACGATAATGAGAATCAAGTGGTAAGTACTGACAATGCAGTGCAAGTCACCAACTTCACGATTGATACCACTCCTCCTAGTCTGCGATATTTCGATCTAAACTTGAACGATAATTATCTCATTTTGAAGTTCTCGGAAGCAGTGGTTCCAGGCATTGGTATATTTAATCCGTCTGGTCTTACAATTCTAAATTCTCCATTTGATACTGAACTTGAAAGATTGGATGGCCTCGATCAAAACTCTCGAATTTTCCAGCGTGAATTCAACTCTCTGATTTTCATTGAGTTTACCGTTGCCGATGAAAACATTATCAAGGATCCAAGATCTCCACTCGCCAAATCTCTAAATTCCTCATTTCTGAGTATAGCGTCTTCAACAGCACAGGACTATTATGGCTTTAATGTTATACAGATTAACGATACTGAAGCTGTACAAGCCAGACTGTATTTCGAAGACCTCACATGCACGGGACTAATGGCTTCATTATACATCAATGATACCACATCACCATTATTGGTAGCGTTCACAGTCAACATGAACGATGGCATCCTGAGTCTAACATTCGATGAGACGGTAGATATATCCACTTTTGCAGCCACAGAGCTGACACTAGTCGACTCATCACCAAATCCAGTTACTACTTATACTATACTTGACCCTGGACTATTATTGAGTCCTGATGACAATACAGTTGTCACATTTCAACTAAGTGCGGATGATTTAAATGCTATTAAGTTCGACAGCCAGCTGTTTGTAACATCCGGTACCTCATACATCACTCTTAGCGAGGGCACGATTATCGATATGTCTGGGAACACAGCTGGACTGAGACTCGCCGGGAATGCAACCGGACCAGGTACCTATAGTCCCGACACAGAACCTCCTAACCTCGCTGCGTTTGACCTGAATCTTAACAGCAGCACAATCTCTCTAACTTTCGATGAGTCGGTGTCTGACCTGGATGTTAACCCCAACTCAGTGACACTTTTAAACGGACCTGGAGACAGTTTCACACGAAGCTACACTCTCCAAGGAGTGAGAGATACTGAAAGTGTGAGCAATCTCGGTTTAACCATCTCTTTCGGACTCACCATTCAAGATCGATGGGAGTTGAAAGCATACGAGGACTTTGCCACCGAGCCTAACAACACGTTCCTTGTCACTACAGATCAGTTGATAACGGACAGAAGCCGATTGGCTAACAGGAATAGGCCAATCAATATTTCAGATGCTCTGCAAGCTAGTACCATATTTGATGATCGTATATCGCCACAACTTGTGCAGTTTGTATTGTTTGATTTAGACGATGGTACTCTAGAACTTGAATTCAACGAACCAGTAAATGCATCATCGGTGAATTTCGAAAAGATTACCCTTCTAAATTCAGATATATCTCCAAGTAGCCAATATAATCTGACAGGAGGTAGCTCTGCATATGGTACTAGCCAGTTACGAACATCGGTTGTCTTGACGATCTCCGCTGATGACATCGCTGCTATTAAGCTTGACCCTAGCCTTGCAACGGACGATCCTGATCCAGATACATTCGTTCAAATTGAATTTGGCGCTATTTTGGATCAGGCAGGAAATAATGTTCAAGCATCCGAAATTTTGCAGGCCGATAGGTTCAGCAGAGATCGAACTGGACCAGAGGTCACAGGGTTCAAATTGGACATGAACGAGGGAACTCTGCTGATTACTTTCAGTGATATTCTGCAAATAGAGCCGATATCAGGAAATATGCAACCTGTTGAAATTGGTGGTATTGGTATACAACGTGACGCTACTGGAAGCTTCACAAACGACAGAGTGTTATTGACCTCCCAACTTGACCAAGACGCCATCACTAACAGTACTAACGGCTTTGTGCTGCTTGTGTTCATTCCAGTAGCAGACTTGAACCGTCTTAAAGCTAACACTGATTTAGCAACTACCATTAACAACACATTTCTGACTATCACTGCTGAAACCATCGAGGATGTGTACGAGAACAATGTGATTCCAATCGTACGTGAGAATGCATTATCAGCATCTGATTATTGCCCGGACATCACTAGCCCAAAACTGGAGATGTTTCGATTATCTATGAACGGGGAAAATGGCGCTTTAGATCTCACATTCTCTGAAGCAGTCGATCCTTTCGATCTAGATGTATCTCAGATAACACTTGTCGGAAATTCTAGCGAAAATTTTACAATCACTAGCAGGAACTTCATAAGAGTACCACCAAGAATGGTCGTGACGATAAGCCTCGGAAGAAATGATTTAAATTCCATCAAGGCACTACCTAATCTCGCTACTGGGCTCGAAAATACGTTTCTAACAATTACAGAATTTGCCGTCAACGATACGAGTGAGAACAGACTGACCCCTCACTACACCCCCCTGCAAGTAACCCCCCAGTTCCGGCCAGATCGTACCCCCCCAGTCGTCGACAGATTCGAGCTAGATATGAACAGAGGGGAGATATATTTCTCGTTTTCGGAAACTGTCAACGGAAGCAGTTTCGACCCAATGCAAGTCACTATCCAGAGTGCTACGAATTTGCCTCAATTTGTGCTCACACTGAGCAATGGCTACTGGGTGGAGCAATTCTCCAATGAACTAACAGTAACCCTCACTATAAGCGACTTGAATGAACTGAAGCGTTCAATCGGATTGGCTGACTCGACATCCACAACTTTTGTCGCTCTAACAGAGGACACTATACGAGACATGCTTAGCGATGGACAAAGCAATACAATAACACCAATCTCAATGTTTAGCGCTCGGCTGGTTGATTTTTTCACTCCTGATGAAACCCCGCCTCTCTTGGCCGGCTTCTCGTTGAATTTAACCGCAGAAACTTTATCACTGACTTTCGACGAGACCGTGGATGTATCCACGCTAATGATTGATCTGATAACGTTGCAAGAGTCGTCATCATTGGTACCGGAACTTGGATCAGCGAGTGGTAGTGGATCTGGTATGGGAAATTCCGGGAGTGGACTGGGTAGTTTTGACATGATTGTGGATGTTGTATCGACTACCACTCTAACCGTTGGCATGGAGAATAGCAGCTACACTGTCAGTCAAGACTCAACTGTGATCGTTATAAATCTTGGGCCCGATGATTTGAATAATCTCAAGTTGCAGACAGACCTTGCTACGAATGCCAACAACACTTTTATTACATTCCCAAACAGTACTATTCTAGATATGAATGGGAATCTGGTTGTGCCTGTATCGGATACCAATGCACCACAAGTGCAAACTTTCTTCCCTGATCTAGTAGATCCGGAATTGGTTCGCTTTGATCTGAATCTAACCAGCGAAACGCTCGTCCTCACCTTCTCTGAAGTTGTGAATGTTTCTTCTATCGATATTTCTCAATTTACTCTTCAGAGTGAATTTAGCAGTAACTCCTTGAGCACTGAGATGCGTACGCTAACAGTCGGAGAGATTAATGGTACAACAACATCTTCTGAGAATGGACTAGAAGTGACTTTGTTTTTGGGAGCTGATGATTTGAATGAAATCAAGAGACTGGCGTCCCTAGCAACATCATCTGATAACACTTATATAGTAGCCACCAGTGATGCTATTAGAGATATGAACATTAACCCTCTTGTTCCTGTGGTTGACGGACTCCGAGTCACACTATTCACACCTGATGAGATTAACCCTTACCTAGCTGCATTTAACCTTGACGTTGATACCGGTACTCTCACTCTTGAATTCTCTGAAACTGTAAATGCAGAATCATTAAATGTTTCGCATATTACACTTCAATCCAGTCCATCAGCCCTGGGGCAATACTACACACTGACAGAAGCTAGCTCTACCAGTAGCGCTGATAATACTACCATTACAATGGATATTGGAAGAAATGATTTGAACGCCATCAAATTTCTCACTCAGTTAGCGCAAGATTCAAATTCTACTTTTATTTCAATCGGTGATAAAACCATTTCAGATATGAATGGAAATTCTGTCGTTGCAGTGTACTTGACAATGGCCCTACAAGTGTCCACTTATATACAGGACGTTACTGGCCCAATAATAGAATCATTTGATACTGATATTAATAGCGGAGTTCTAACGCTGCACTTTGATGAAACTGTTAATGTCAGTACAGTATTGTTCATGCTTGTAACTATACAAGACAGCACCCCCCCAGGCATTTCATACTACAACTTGACAGGAGGTACAATTCTCATCGAAGATACGCCAGACGTGCAAATTCTACTAACATTCGAAGATCTAAATGTTCTAAAGCTAGATACTAACCTAGCTACCGGTCCTAACGACACGTTTATTGAGCTGTACCCTGGAGCTGTACTCGATTTATCTCTTGCAAGAAATCCATCTTTTGCAGACAGTTTACGAGTCAGTGCTTACACTCTCGACTCTACTAGTCCTATTCTAACTAATGTATCCATTAATCTCAATGCTGGAATAATCACTTTGAATTTTGACGAGCCTGTGAACACTACTAGCTTTGATCCGACTGGAATTACACTGACTGATAATCGTGATGGCGATGTAACATACCAAATTACAGGAGGGGATACAAGAAGCCCAGATGGTCTAGTTATTGTACTGGACGTTGCTGCTGGAGACCTGAACGAGATTAAAAGATTAGAGGTACTTTTCGTGAATATTGAGACCTCCTTTGTTGCCATATCTGCAAATTTGATTGCTGATATGAATCGTAACCAAGTGATAGAGATTACAATCTCAGATGCTCTCCCGGCTAGTGCTTTTGTCAACGACACCACTCGACCGCAACTGGTCTATTTCGATCTCGACTTCAACTCAGGTGTGGTAACTTTGGAATTCTTGGAAACTGTTAACACAAGTTCTATCGATTTCACCGGCATTACATTCCAGACAAGTTCCAACACTAGCATCCAGTACACGCTGACGTCTGGGGAACTACTGAGCAGTTTAGACTCTACTATGGTGCAATTCTCCATATCTGTGAAGGACCTGAATGCCATAAAGGCCAGACAGATTGCTCTCTCCAGGGCTACCACTTGGATCACACTGACAAACTTCACTATCTTGGACCAAAATCAGCAGCCGAATATACCACTCACGAATGGTGTGGATGCTCGAAGAGTTAGGGACTACAATTCAGACACAACAAAACCATTTTTGATGGAGTACGTACTAAACTTGAATTTAGACTTACTGGTGTTATCGTTCTCAGAAACTGTTAATATTTTCAGCACTCTGAATGTTGAAGGTTTCACGTTGCTATCTGAGGCGGATGCTAATCTCATTAGTGACCCTCGTACCCACACCCTCGGGCTAGACGTGAACAACACAGGCCCTGTTGAGTATATATTATACTCTGACATTGTTGCCATTGAGATTGGTCGACTAGACTTGAACGAAATCAAACGTATCACGCAGTTAGCAACATCGGAAAATAATACTTTCCTGTCGATCTTATCCACTGCAGTTTCAGATATGAACCTCAATTCAGTAGTACCTATTTCACTCTCAGACCCCCTGGCCGGGAATTTCATTCAAGATATGGTACCCCCTGTGCTGGAAGCATTTGATTTAAATATGAACGAGGGTATACTGACTTTGTATTTCTCTGAAACGGTAAATCCCACAACGTTTGATGCAGCCCAGTTGACGCTACAGTACTCACAAGACTCCACTGGGAGTGTGCACTATCACGTATTAACGGGAGGAATAGTTGGGACTATCGTAGATCCGATTGTGGTTGTCCAATTAAACACTCCCGATTTGAACGATATCAAACGCATTCCTCAGTTAGCTATTTCTTCTGATACCACTTTTGTCCGACTAGCCAGAGGAGCTATTAGAGATATGAATGATAATTACGTTGCAGCCATCTTTGAAGACAATGGCCTCCCAATCACTCTCTTCACTCCTGATATCACCAGACCAGAGCTAGTGAGTTATGATCTAAATCTGAGCATGGAAAGACTAACTCTTACTTTTACCGAGACTGTGAACGCAAGTAGTGTGGATACGGACGGTATTGTGCTGCAGAATGCTATTTTCAGCGACCCCCCACATCTCCGACGCTTGGCGGGGGGTACTGTACTCACAGCGGATGATACAGTTGTTGATATACAATTAGATGCTGATGATTTGAACTACATCAAGAGCATTGCTAATCTATGCACTGGAGTTACTGATACGTTCATACGAATTGAGAATTACACAATTGCAGATATGTTTGATAATGTAGTCGTGGAGATAATCAACGGCAGAGCTATACTAGTAAATATATTCACAGCTGATGATGTTCGTCCTGTTTTTGAGGGGTTCAATTTCGATTTAAACATTGGAACAATCACTCTAACATTCAACGAAACTGTAAATACGTCGACGCTCTTAGTTGATGCTGTTACTATTCAGTCAGACTTCACTGGCTCCACTCAGTACACGTTTACTGCAGAGTCAGGTACCCTATCCACCAGTCCTGATTGGCCAGTTATCGTCATAGCAATCAGTGAAGCGGACCTGAACCAAGTGAAAAGATTAACTGACCTAGCTACTTCGGTTAACAACACATATCTCTCGCTAACTGATCTAGCTATTCAAGATACTAACAATAATGCCGTTGTACCGCAGATTCTACCAGTTAGTGATTACACGTCGGATACAACACCTCCTGGTATTCGATATTTCACTCTTGATCTAAATACGGGACAACTCCGCTTTAGTTTCTCTGAGACCATCAATATATCATCACTAGACCCGTCGCAAATCACTCTCCAGAGCACAAGTGTTGAAATGCCTTCAGCGACTAACTTCACTCTAACTGGAGGCTATGTTAGGACAATGGCAGACAATAACACAGCAACTATTGAGTTTCTTAAGCAGGACCTAGATATCATCAAGGGTCTTCTACCACTAGCATCGAGTTTACTCAGTACGTACATTTCTGTGACGGGCTTTTGGGTAGCAGATATGAATGGAAATTATCTTGTGCCTATAGAAACGTCAAATGCACGTTCTGCCGATGATTTTGTACCTGATGTCACAAGTCCAGTGCTGGATGCATTCTCACTTGATATGAACACTGGAACACTTTCTCTTTCATTTTCGGAAACTGTCGACTACAGGACGTTAAATTTCATCGAGTTTCAATTGCAAGATAACGTAATTGCAAATAGTACATTTCAATTTACAACGAGTATGTTTTCAACTCAGTTTCAACCCGTGGTTACCGTGGTTATCAGTAAGTCCGATCTCGATCGTCTAAAACAGAACAGACAAGTTGGAACACGAATGAACGACACCTACATCTCCGTGACCAATCTTACCATATTCGACACCAGTGCTAACTCGCTCATACCCATTCCAGAGAGTATGGGGCTTCAAGTGGCTAACCACACCCCTGATACCACACCCCCTGAGTTAGAGGGCTTCGATATCGACCTAAACACTGGTCTCATCACTTTATCCTATTCTGAAACTATTGACATACTTAGTCTGGATCCTACAAAGATCACTCTGCAAAACGCTGCATTTATCGGGTCCAGGCAGTTCACTCTACGTGGAGGGTACGTGAACCCCCAGGATGATACATTTGCGACTGTTTTAATCACCATCGATGATTTGAACGAGATCAAAAGATTAATAGATCTTGCAACGTGTACAGCAGCCGATACTTATCTGTCTTTAGTATCAGTAGAGTCGCAGAATACGACTGATGTTGTCAATGCAACAAGTTCTATTAATGCAACTGGCTCCATTAGCGGCTCAGGAAGTGAAAGTGGGAGTGGCCTATTGATATTGGAGGCGGAGATGTCGTCACAAATTCGCGATATGGCCGGAAATTTGGTAGTCTCAGTTCAAGAGGAGGTGGGCTTGAGCGTTGCCATGTGTACAGCGGACATAACGCCCCCTCAACTAGTGAACTTTACGTTGAACATGAACGATAGTATTCTCATTCTCACATTTGATGAAACTGTCAACACAAGCTTGATAGATGTGACACAGATAACGTTTTTCAACAATGGTGAGAATTCTACGCAATCGTACCAACTAACAGCTGCCTATGCTGCAAACGAGGAGTTGACGGGACAAGTTATCGTTGTGGTGATAGTGTCGAATACAGACCTCAATGAACTGAAGCGTAGAGAGGCCCTAGCAACTGGTGATAGCAACACTCAGATATCTATCACAGAGTACTTGGTTCAGGATATGAACAGGAATCGAAACATTCCAATCTCCATGTCCGATGCAATTTCAATATTATCTTTTATTCTGGACACCCGTGCCCCGGCTCTGATATCGTTTATGCTTGACCTCACAGCTGAGACTTTAACGCTAAGCTTCTCGGAAACAGTGAACGCATCATCTCTTATAGTTCAGTCAATTACCATTCAAAATGATAATTTCACCACCTTCCACACGCTCAGCAGGGGGTATTTCCTTACCCCCCGTGAAGCAGGCCCCCCACTAGGACCAAACGATCCTATTATTGTGATTAGATTGAATGATACGGACTTGAACTACATCAAAACTGACACCGAGTTAGCTACTAGCATTGACGATACATGGATCTCCATAGCAACCACCACTATCGCTGATATGAATAGCAATCTAGTGGAAGAAATAATATCGTCCAATCCCCTTCAAGCAAGTGCGTTCAATGAAGACACTCTCAGTCCATTTTTAGTGTATTTTGACATCGATTTAAATACTGGACAACTATTCTTATCATTTGACGAATCTGTCAATGTCTCTACATTGCAAGTGGACGGAATTACGCTGCAAGCATCTGCATTCTCAATGCCAGAAGATCAGTTCACATTCTCAATGCAAAGTTCCTACTCTGTCAGTCTGAATCACCCGGAGATTATTATCAATATCGGTATCGAAGATCTGAACGAGATAAAGAGGCTCACTCAAATTGCTTCCTCTGGTAACGATACCTACCTGACTTTTACAGACTTTGCAATTCTCGATATGAACGGTAACAATGTTGTTGCTATTAGCAATGGCAATGCGGCACAGGTCTCCATCTTTATACCTGATACTACAAACCCAAGACTTGATTCTTTCACACTTGATTTAAACATGGGTACTCTGCACCTTACGTTTGATGAAACAGTTGATTTCAGATCACTGAATTTGACCACCCTAGCTCTACAAAATGAGTTGTTCTTAGACATGGTCCGAGTCTCCGTTACAGGTGGTGGTGTGGATAATGATGAGGATAGCACTGTTGTCAATATCACTCTGGATATTGGTGACTTGAACGAGATTAAACGGCTTCGTCCCCTAGCAACCACGCTTAATAACACGTATATCACCATAGCAATGGGCGGAATCATTGACATGAATGCCAATCCAGTAGTGTCCATAAGTTCCAGCGAAGCTTTGAGAAGCTCCATTTTTATTCCTGACCTAACCACTCCGAATCTTGTTTCATTCGACATTAATCTCAATATTGGAATACTTATTCTCACATTTGATGAAACGATAGAAGCAGATTCTCTGAACTTGACCGAGATTACGCTGCAAGATGAACGAATGGCAACTAATATCAACAACACCTACACGTTGTCCGGAGGTCAAAGGTCGACTGATGACTCCACGGTCCTTGTTATTGAATTCTCATTCTTGGATCTAAATGAGATCAAGAAAATACGCGGACTTGCAAGTGATGGGAATGGTTCAAACACATTTATCTCTGTCACGAATCTCACTGTTGTAGATATGAATGATAATTTGGTAGTTGCTCTACCAGATGGTAATGCATTGCAGGTGTCTAATTTCACTGAAGATATAACCTCACCGGAATTAGTCAGTTTTGATTTGGATATGAACACTGGTATTCTAGCTCTCAATTTCTCTGAAACAGTGGATACAATGACATACAATGTTTCCCAGTACACACTACAGAATGTCCAGGACACTAACAACACAGTGGTAGTGGAACAGTACAGTCTAACTCTGGCTAATCTGCTGACTGGAGATGAGGTAGAGATCGCACAAGGATTGCTATATCTCGACTTAAATGCCATCAAGAGTCTTGGAAACCTTGCAACCTCACTAGCTGATACCTACCTTGTGATAACAGACGCGGCCATTAGAGATATGAATGGTAATCAAGTGGTAGCAATCTCAACAAATAATGCGATTCGAGTTTCGAATTTCACACTTGATCGAACTCGACCTGGGTTGGTAGGATTTGACCTTGATATGAACTTGGGTACCGCTACCGTAACGTTTACTGAAACAGTTAACGTATCTTCCCTTGATGTAACTCAGATTACATTCATCGATGATGATATAGTACCAACGCAAGAGTTCATTCTAACTGACTCAAGTTACAGCGTTTCGAACAATCAGCCTATTATTGAACTACAAATTGGAGATCGAGATCTTAACGAACTGAAGAGATTATTGATGCTAGCCGTTTCAGATAATACAACTTACATGACCATCACGGAGTTTACGCTGAGAGATGCAGCTGGGAATATGAACCTCCCTAGAAACACAACTCTCGTTAATTTGTTTACTGCAGATACGACCAATCCAGTTCTACTATCGTACGATCTTGATTTATCGCTGGACTTGTTGACGCTGCGATTTAGCGAGACTGTTAGCGGAAGAACGCTAGATCTCACTCAACTGACGTTTATCAGTGAATCTCTGACTTCAGGAAGTGGGAGTGGAAGTGGCAGTGGGAGTGGTCTTAGATTAACGGATATGGATATGCTAACAAATTTCACACTAACGGGTGGTGAAAATATTCCACTAGCATTTGATAGCACAATGTTTCAGATACGACTCACATTTGATGATCGTAATGAATTGAAACGATTGACTGATCTAGGTACATCCTCCGCTAACACTTACATAATCATTGGCAGCACTTTTATTGAGGATACGAATGGCAATCAAATAGTAGCCATTAATACAACAGACCCACTGCAAGTTACCAACTACACTGCAGATATAACACGCCCCAGGCTATTGAGATATGATCTAGACATGGATACACGATTGCTAACTCTGTATTTCAGCGAAACAGTTAATGTGATGACACTAAACGTTAGCGGTATTACTCTTCAGTCCAGTCAAGAACTACTGGGTGGAGTTTCGCAAGCCCACTCACTTGTGGGATTAGGTGATCCTTTTGGAAGTTTTTCGACTAGTGAAAACGGACCTCAAGTAATTATTTCAATTGGAGAAACGGATGCAAATAGAATTAAGTTCCTGACAGATTTGGCTCAGAGCTCAAACAACACATTTATTTCTGTTACCAAAAATGTAATTGAAGACATGAACGTGAATAATCTGATTCCCATTCTTGGTTCCAATTCAACAGAAGTAACAGTCTACATTCCGGACATGACTGGTCCTATTCTCCGGAGCTTCAGTCTCAATTTAACTGCCGAGACGATTATTTTATCGTTTGATGAGACGGTAGATTTCTCAACTATTCAGCCCATCCTAGTCACACTTCAGAGCTCTTTGTCCGCACCTGTCAGCCTGTACTCCCTGAGTACGACCGTTCCAATTGGAGAGAATTCTCATATCTTAGTGCTCAATCTAACAGCTACGCAGATGGATCTCAATCAGATAAAGCTTCGCACGGAATTGGCTACGAATGTCAATAATACGTTTGTCCAACTATCGAGTGGTGCTATTTCCGACCTCGCACAACAAGCCAATCCGATACTAACCATGGTACAAGAAGCCGCTAGTTTTGCAGATGATGCGATTCAACCAACTCTGATTTCTTTCAGCATCGATGTTAATGCTAGTCTACTCACGCTAGTGTTTGATGAAGCTATAAACGTGAGCTCACTGGAGCCTACTGCCCTGAGGCTACAGAACGCAAGCTCTCCCCCCATCTCCTACGTTGACCTGACAGGTGAGTTAATGTATTGTAACTACACTATGTATGCATTGTGGTTAATAAAAAGAATAATTATAATAATTTTATTACAATTGTCTGAGAGCTTAGAAAAATACCTTTCGTTGTTGGGCTGAAATTGGATTCTTTAATCTCCTAAATAATTATTATTATTTATTATAAAGTCTCTTTCTAAGCTTCATAACTGGAAATTTGATCAACGGTACTAAAGTTACGGCTGTTGGAACATTAAATGTTTTAATTAAGGTAGTATTGTCTCAGTTTGAATGCACGTAACTATAGTCTCGAGGGACCAATTTCAATACTTGTAATAATAATTATAATCCATTATTCTACAGGTGGCGTAAGCTTGGACATTAATGGATTGGTCGTTAACCTTGTTATCACAAGAAATGATCTCAACCGTATCAAGCAAATTGAGAACTTGCTAGTTAGCTCCGAAACATCGTACCTCAGTTTCACATCGGATTTGATCGCTGACATGAATCGCAATCCCGTTGTTGCCATACCAACAACAATTGCCATCGGTGTTACAACATATATGAATGATACGTCAAATCCGCAAATTACTGGTTTCGATTTGGATATGGATCGCGGTATTCTCTCAGTATACTTCTTGGAAACTATCAACGTATTTTCAGTAAACTACTCATGCTTTTCGCTTCAAGCTAGTTTCTCAGGCCCACCGAATCTCATACTAACAGGGGGTGCTCTGTTAATGCCGTACCAACCAGGTGAACTATCGTTTAGTGGTAGCAGTAGTGGATCTGGATCTGGAAGTGGTAGTGGTAATGGTAATGGTGGAAGTAACAGAACCGGAGTACCTGCGCATATGATCACATCAGAAATTGCCTCGGGTCAATTTATTGATGATTTTGTTATACTAACGAACGAGGAAGCACAACGAGATACGACAGCTATTTTCATCAATATCACACTGAGCGATCTGAACGCAATCAAGGCTCTCCAGATAGGCGAGAATGAAATGACATCATGGCTAGTAGTGGAATCGTGTGCTATCAGAGATCAGAGTGACTTGGCCGTAGTTCCGAGGAAGAGTGGAGTGAATGCTTTGGGAGTACGAGCATACGTACCTGACACCACCACTCCTCAACTACAAGAGTTCGATCTTGATATGAACCTTGGTCTACTGACACTCAGATTCTCCGAAACGGTTGTCGGGGCAACGCTAGACGTGGCTACGATTACGCTTCAAGCAGTTGCAAATTCAAACCTCAATTCAACTCTAATGCATACCATAGATTTCAACAGCTATCTCCCCGGTGTGGATTATGCCTCAGGCCTTAGCCCTGTACTAACTGTGCAGCTGAAAATATTGGACATCAACGAAATTAAACGTCTAACTTTACTAGCTACCTCAATAAATAATACGTACATTTCCATCGGCATGACAACGATTGATGACACAAAGGGAAATCCCGTGGTAGCCATTTCACGCTCGAATGCACTGCCTATTACAAACTACACAAGTGATACTACTAATCCTACATTCATCAGTTTTGATCTCGATCTAGACAGGAATATTTTAACACTCACTTTCGATGAAACTGTCAGCGGATCATCGCTACGGGAGACGGAGATTATATTGCAACAGTTTCAAGCTAGTTTCCCTGGTGATGAATTTTATCAGCTCGTTGGCAGTCGCCATGACGACTACGAGGATACAATTATCAGAATATATCTTTCTTTCGAGGACAGCAATGATCTGAAGCAGATGCTTAATTTAGCCACACGCCCTCGAAACACGTGGATTGTCTTCTCCGAGCTTTTGATAACTGATACAAATTCCAATCCAGTGGTCCCCGTTCCAAACGATGCCCAGATCTACAATCGTGTGATAAACTTTGTACCAGATATGACTCCACCCCAACTGACCAGCTTCAGTCTCAATATAACATCATCGACACTCTTTCTAACTTTCTCGAAGACTGTTAGCGTGGGAACAATCAATTTACCGTCATTGGTTATACAGAATTCCGCAGATTCCCTGATAGTATACCACAGGCTGACTAACGAGAATGTGCTTAGTACTGACATTGATAGTGCGTTTATCGATATTCAATTGTCTTTGAACGATTTGAACAATATCAAACGATTTCGGGAACTAGCCACAAACCGAAACAACACTTTCGTTTCTCTAACAAATGATTTTATCGAAGACACGAATGAAATTTCAATAACTACAATTAATACCACGAATGCTTTGCAAGTAACTGCTCTAATTGATGACTTTACTCAACCGGAACTCGGTTATTTCGACCTTGATCTCACAGCTGAACTTTTAGTTCTCGTATTCACGGAGACAGTGGACGTTACTGTCATGGATTTCCAGCAGATTACAATCCAACAGGATGCTATTTTGACCGAGACAACAGAGAGCTATACGCTAACAGGAGGTGTGGTTGTTGTTGAAAATCGCTATGACGCAACCGTAACTATCAATCTAACTGATGTTGATCTGAACGCTATCAAGGCTCTCTTCAACCTTGCTATAGATCCGGAATCTACTTACATATCTTTCCCAAGTTCTCTAGTGATTGATTTGAACTATAATCCTGTGGTGGCCATCGCAACCTCTCAAGCACGACAAGTACGAGTGTACAGCGTTGACTCCACTTCACCTGTCCTAACCGACTTCGAGTTGAGCCTGGACTCTGAGACCCTCACTCTGTATTTCAGCGAGGTTATTAATATCGATACCTTCGACCTATCGAATGTGATTATCCAAGGATCCAGTTCTGTACAACCTCCACCATTCGTACAACTTACCACTGGTGATTATATGACAGTCAACGACACTTCCATCTCTGTGTCCCTATCAAGATTCGATCTGAACAATCTGAAGCGTAACACTGAGGTAGCAGTGAGCTTGGCAGATACAAACATCGTTTTTGCTGCTCCAATTATACAAGATACGAATGGCAATTTCATAACTCTCATACCCAGCGATATGCCATTGCAGGCTCAGAATTTCACTGATGATTCACTTCCACCGATTTTAGAGAGTTTCGATCTTGACTTAAATACTGGCACACTCACACTATCATTCAACGAGACTGTTGATATACAGACTCTAGATCTCTCGTCTCTGACCTTTCAGTCCGGACCCAATGGGTCAATTTTGAATGAATCTGTCTACACGCTAAACGGAGGTGATATTGTCACGGCAATTAACGAACCTGTGATTGTTATCGATCTATCCATAGCTGATTTGAACGAGATCAAACGAATAAGCGTGTGTACATCACCATTTGATTGTTTCCTGTCGTTTCCAATGGATACAATTCGTGATATGACTCAACTGCTGATTGACGCTATACCAAGCACCAGTGCAATGCCTGTAACCAACTATACCTTCGATACTACCCCACCACGACTTGTTGATTTTATCGAGATTGATCTAAACAACGGTACAATTACACTGGAGTTTGATGAAACTGTTAACGTCAACAGTATCGATTTCGCTGGTGTCGTTCTGCAAAATTTCTTCCGTGAAGCAGAATCAGTTTTCACTCTAGTGGGAAGTTTCTCTCTATCAGACAACGGTACTCTAGTAGTCGTGACGTTATCTCCTGAGGGCATTATTGCACTCAAGGAAAACGATCGCGTGTGTTCTGGAATCAACAATTGCTGGATACAAGTACTAATGAATTCCATACAAGACATGAATGGGAATGGAATTATGCAATTTTCCGATACGGACGTTCTATTTGTGCAGAATTTTATCGATGACAACGAACGACCAGTTCTTCTCATGTACTCGCTAGACATGAACGAAGGTATACTAGAGTTTACCTTTAATGAACCCGTACGGCCCACCACCCTCAACCCACTGGGGATATATATCCAGCCGAGTGCAAACTCCTCCCAATTTGTGCAGCTGTCTCGGGATTCGAGCACACCCAGCGGCAACAGCCCAGTAATCATTATCAATCTATCATTTGACGATTTATCGCGGCTCAAAGCAACGGAATTTGCTAAATCTATCAACGACACATATTTGAGAATAAATGCGTTTGCAGTCAGTGATATAGCCGTACGACAACCCAACCAAGTGGTACCGATAACCAATGGCAACGCATTGCAAGCAGCAGTGTATATTGCAGACGTAACTCCACCACAGCTGGCATCGTTCACGCTAGACCTATCAGAAGAGCTGCTTTTGCTGACTTTTAATGAACCGATTAGACCCTCCACCCTGGATGTAACACAAGTATCCCTACAATCCTCCGGGGTAAATTTTGGAGACTTGATTGTCATAGAACTAACGAGTGGAACAGTGGCGGGAGAGATGGTATTCGATGGAGTTTTCACTTTCAGTATTGAGATAAATCGCCAGCAAATCATGATGCTGAAACTGAATGAAGACATAGGAACTGGAACTGACAACACTTTTATTACTCTAACCGCTAGCACACTTACGGATATGGCCGGCAACTATGTTATGCCTATTCTTCCAGATTCTGCACTGCCTATTTCTGAAGTTATACCAGATGTCAGTCAAGCTACTCTCGATACTTTCACTTTTGATATGAACAGTGGAGAACTGGCACTCACTTTCACCGATGTGGTTGTCCCGGCAACGCTTCGTCCCATGTCTATACGAATCCAAGATCAGAGTTTGGCCAACACGTATGTAACGCTCACTGCTGGCAGCATCTCAAATAGCCCGGAGGGTTATGTTGTCATAGTAAATATATCAGTTGCCGATTTGAATGCAATCAAGTACGATACAGACCTTGCTACAGATTTAAACAACACCTATGTTATTGTGCGAGGCGATGCAGTGAGAGATCTGCAGAATAGCGATACAGTACCTATTACTGATGGAAACGGAAGAATGGCCTCAGGCTATGTACCCGATATGAATGCACCTGTATTGCAGGGATTTTCCCTGGATTTGAATACCGGAGAGTTGACGTTGGATTTCTCCGAAACTGTGAATGTGGATAGTCTAGATGTTGCAGGTATTATTCTGCAAAATACACCAGCTGCTAATCTTTCGGATCTTATGTATTTTGCATTGTCTGCTGAAGATGGTTATCCAATGGGATCTGTATCTTTCAGCGATAATAGCTCATTAATTATCATCAGTTTAGGATCCCGTGATCTAAACGAGCTGAAACGATTGGCCGATTTAGGTACAGCAACGAGCAACACATACATCTCCATCAGCAGTCAGACTATTATAGACATGGTATCCATTGGTAACTCGGAGACACTACCTGAAAATGCAATCGCAGTTCTTTCCGATCCTATCCCAGACATTACCCTCCCAGAACTCGTTATTTTCTCGCTGGATATGACGGAAGGTAGGTTGTACTTGACATTCTCTGAGACTGTTAATGCCTCTTCTCTAAACGTCAATGGAGTAATTGTACAGAACACCAGCAACAGTTTCCGTGACAGAGTTCAGCTAAGGTCAAATCGCGGCTCCAGGACAGTAAGCAAAGATGGTATAGTGATAAGATTAGACATCGGGAGAGATGATTTGAATGATATGAAGCGGAACAGATACCTTGCCACTTCTAACACTGATACTTATCTCTTCTTGGAGGATTTCGTCATAGCCGACATGTCAGGAAATTTGAATGTGCCGATTTACAACCCCAATGCCCTCCAGGCATCCAATTTCACTCAAGACAATGCTAATCCATTCCTATTATCGTTTGATCTGGATCTTAATCTCGGACAACTTCTGCTAACATTCGATGAAACCATAGAGACGTCTTCGCTAATGGTAGCAGAGATTCTTCTACAGAACGTGATGGACATCACAGCCACTGAGCTATTGATCAGCGGCAGTGGTAGTGGAAGTGGATCTGGTTCGGGCAGAATTGCTCCTGTTACCATAGCAATTGACATACAAATGCGGCAGCTAGTTGCAGGCACACCACCTCTGTACAGTCTGACATTATCTGGAGATGACCCGATAGTGATCGTGACGCTGGGAGAGTATGATTTGAACGAGATTAAACGATTACCTAACCTTGCTACGAGCGTCAACAACACGTATGTTAGTTTCAGTTTCAATACTGCTATTGATATGAACGAGAATTATGTTGTGAGTGTGTCCTCGATGGAAGGAGTCATGGCAACGCAGCTTACGTTAGATACCACACCACCTACTCTGAGAAGATTTGATCTGGATATGAATTTGGGACAAATTTCTTTCACTTTCGATGAGACCGTTGATTCTCAAAGTTTGAATGCCACGTTGATAGTTCTCCAAGATGCAATAAACCCGTCCATCACTTACCAACTAACTGATGGTACAGTGATAACAGAAGACTCCACCATCGTCGTTCTGCAAGTAACAAACTTTGACTTGAATTCTATCAAGCAGATTACCAACATCGCCACTGGAAGAAGCAATTCATATTTGAGGCTGCTATCAGAAGCTGTTTCTGATACGAGCAGTGTTTCTATAGAAGCAAGCGAAACGTTCCAAGTATCAAACGTTACAATGGACGTTACTTCCCCCAACTTGGTGTCTTTCGATCTGGACATGAATGCGACCGAACTAGCCCTGGTATTTGATGAAACTGTCAACACTACTTCTCTAAATGTGCAAGGCATCTTGCTGCAAGAATTCAATGATACCCTAGGGGAATATTACGTACTGACCTCAGGAAGTTTTACAAATGATCCAGACGCTACTACACTCACTATCGTACTGTCTAGAGAAGATGCAAATGAGATCAAGAGAATGACATCGCTAGCCATCGATGATACCAGTGTGTATATTAGTATACAGAGTTTAACAATTGCAGATATGAACAGAAATGCAGTAAATATAATTCCATCAACAAAAGCTCTTCCTGTGTCTCTGTACACTGTTGATGAGACAAGACCTAACTTGGAGCAGTTTCATCTGGACCTAGACTCCAACCAACTCATCCTCACTTTTGACGAGACAGTGAATGTTAACACGCTACTATCAGCTGGTTTAACAATCCACAATGAAATGACTGTCAATACATCCCAGTACAGTGTGAGACTAACTGGAGGTTCAATATTGAACACAGACAACAGTCATATTGTATACAGTCGATTCATACTCGATGATGTCAACTATATAAAACTGATCCCTGAATTTGGAACTACCATCAACAACACCTACCTCACAATCAACGACTTCTCCATTATTGATCTTAGTTTCCTAAATCCCAATGGATTAGTCGGAACAACACTGCAAGCCTTGGACATAATCCAAGATCAAGTTACTCCAGTTCTCAACAGGTTCATGGTGGATTTAAATCTCGGAGAGTTGGTCCTGTTTTTCAACGAGCCTGTGAATTCGAGCACATTCGATGCCTCAGGGCTGACTGTGCAGAACGCACAACGGTCACGAACAGGTATAGTCTTGTCAACCAGCTACACTTCTTCTGGGAATGGAGAGATTATATTAATTACTCTGTCCGATGATGACTTAAACGAGATCAAAAGAATTGATTCTCTCCTTGTGAGTGAAGAAACATCTTACATCACCATCACTCCGAATATTATTCAGGACATGAACGGAAATCTCGCTTACCCGATAATCAATGGATTTGCATTAATGGCTAATGGTTATATCGAGGATGCTAATCGACCTGCTATCACTAGGTATAGTGTTGACATGGATACTGGTGATGTCATTCTGTTTTTTTCCGAAACTGTTAATGCGTCGAGTTTTGATTGCACCCAGTTGACCTTTGCTTCGAGTGATACCTGTAATAATAGCTACACGCTGACTGGTTGCTATGTCGATACAACAAACGCATCTTTCGACAGCATTGATGTGGGAACGAGTGGTTCAGGTAGCGGAGACTTTGGTAGTGCAATGAAATGGATGACTCAGTTCCACTACTCCACTTATATCCCGTTCTCTCTCACACTGCAAGATTTGAACGCTATTAAAGCTCTGGACATTGCTCGATCACCTTCAACAACGTATCTCTCTTACACCAACGAGACTATTCTTGATCAAAACGATCGCCCCCTTCTCATGAGGAACTGTACGACCATGGGACAACCTATCGAGTTAAGTCTGTACACTCCTGACATGACATCACCAGAAATAGTAAGCTACAATGTATCAATCGATGCTGGAACAATTATTATCTCCTTTACTGAGACTGTAAGGACGTCCACTCTACAAGTTAATCAGCTGATGCTACATAATAATGTTCCCAATGCTACACAATCTCATGCCCTGGGGCTAGACGTTCGCACGCGATCATTTGATGGTCCAACTGATATAGTAACTATCTACTTAGCTCCTGACGATCTGAATCGAATAAAATTCTTGCATGAACTTGCCGTTTCCCAGGAGACCACTTTCCTAGCTGCCACTACAATGGCCGTTGCAGATACCAAAGGAAACCCGTTGGTAGCCATCGATGCTAATTCTAGCCTGGAGGTGCTTGGATTTGAAGCGGATGGAACACCTCCAGTGTTGTTAATCTATGTGCTGGATCTCAATTTAGGGCGTATCTCGTTTACTTTTGATGAGACTGTTAATATAAGTACGCTTGATTTCTCCCAGCTAACCATTCAAGCAGTGAGAGATTTGGGCATATTTGAAACCAGTACTGGACTGAACACAACTAATACTACTGATTCCAGCGGCAGTGACACTGGTATCGATTTGTCACCGTATGAAGATTGTGATATTGTATTTTATCAACTAACCAATGGTTCTCTAGTTTCTATGAGGAATAATATACAGCTGACGTTTGCGCTAACTCTCGACGATCTGAACAATTTGAAACGTGAACCTTGTTTAGCTGTATCCAGTGACTCCTCCTACTTAAGCTTTGAATCAAGCTCCATCGAAGATATCAACAGAAATGGAATTGATGTTATCCCAAGAAACGATTCGTTTATGACAACTAATTTTATTATGGATGTTACTAATCCATCGTTGCTCCGATTTGACCTCAACCTGACCTCTGAAATACTAACTCTGTATTTTGACGAGACGGTGAATGCATCTAGTCTAGATCCGGCCCAGATAACGCTTGTAATGAACATGGTGATGGTTGTTTCAGATAACATAACTGTCGTTAACAGCACTTATGACCCAGTGAATATGACCTTCATTAATACCACTTCGTTCGAATATTTTGAATACGAAACCACTGTTTCAAATTATACTCTAATCGGTGGAAATGTGTTGTTGGAAAATGACCCCGTGCTGTACCTAACTATCTCGCTGGAAGATCTCAATAATATCAAAGCTATTACGAACTTGGCTACAAACAATGTTACAACATTTATCAGTATCACGAATCTCACTGTACAAGATATGAACAATAATTATGTGAATGGAATTTCAGAGTTTGATTCCCTCAGGGTAAACACATTCACTGAAGATATGACACCTCCGATACTAGTTGCATTCGATCTCAATTTAGATACTGAAATATTGACATTGTCATTCTCGGAAACTGTGAATGTGTCATCGCTAATGTTGTCCGAAATCACTCTGTTATCTGATAGTAGTATCTCACCAAGAGAGCGATGGAGCTTGGTGGGGGGTCCGTATCCTCGGTACAGTCAGTCCACCAGTCCCAATCAACCCATTGTCATCGTACGGTTAGGATATGTGGATATCAATGAAATAAAACGATTGACTCAATTGGCAACTTCCAATGAGACCACTCACTTGTCCATCACCCCTGAGGCTGTTATAGACATGAATACGAATCAAGTGGTACCAATATCATTTGATACTGCACAACCAGTTCAAGAATATACTGAAGATACAACTCGACCAGAGCTAGTACGATTTGACCTCGATCTAAACATTGGTCTGCTGACTCTAGAGTTCACTGAGACTGTTAATGCATCTTCCCTGCAACTGGGACAGCTGTTGATTCAGAGTGACTCCAGTTCTCCAGGCAGCTATCTATTCATCTACAACAGTACCGTCTCACCCGCAGATAGTCCCTTCCTGTATGTTGAGTTCGGATTTAACATTATGAACGAGCTAAAACTATTCGATGACCTAGCTACGAGCAATAACAACACGTTCCTATCGTTCCTAAGCACATCTCTGGATGACATGAACAGTAACCAAGTAGTGGCCATTGCTAACACCTCGGCTAGATCCATTACCAACTTTACTGCTGATACCAATTGCCCTGAGCTAGAAGCCTTCGATCTTGATATGAATATCGGAGTTTTGACGCTGTCTTTCAACGAGACAGTTCGTGTATCAACTCTCAACACTGCACACATCACTCTCGTACAGTTCCCTGACACTGAAATAGGAGATCAAGGATCAGGATCTGGATCTGGATCTAGTGGTATGGGTGTGGGTACACTGGAACCAGGTTTGGACTATTACACGCTAACATCCGGTGTTGTACAGGACTTAAACTCTCATATTGTTACAATAACGCTAACACTGTTTGATCTAAACGAAATCAAGAAATTGAGAAGCCTAGCTACCTTCTCTAACAATACACACCTCCGAATAACCGAGCAGACTCTAGATGACATGTATAGCAATGATGTCGTGCCGATAGAGGAAGGAATAATGGTGACCACTTTCACGCGAGATACCACACCCCCTGATGTCGACTCGTACACTCTGGATGTAAATCGTGGCTTACTAACAATCCTCTTCACGGAAACGGTTGACACACTTACTCTGGTTATTCCAGGCACGGTAACTTTCTATAATTCCAGCAGCTTTGATGGTATCTCATACAGCCTGGTTGATAGTGTAAGCTCCTCCTACGATGGTCCGCTGATTGAGATTGTACTGAGTGCACTGGACTTTAACCAACTTAAATTTATCCGAGGATTAGCGAGTGATGGCAATAATACTTTCATATTCCTAAACAGTACAGTGCGGGATATGGTAGGAAACGTAGTCACTTCGCTGTTCAATGGTTCAAATGAAACTAGACCAGCCGATGTTGTGATAGAAGATATTACCAATCCTTCTCTGAACAGTTTCGATTTCGATTTGAATATGGGTCAGTTGTATTTAACATTCTCTGAAGTTGTTGACGAAATAATCATCACTGAATTTGTGTTCCAAAATGATTTGAATGAATCTAATACAACATCCGAGTACATTCTAACTGGCGGAGAGTTATTCGGTCCTTCTTTGTTGCCCAATGGTCCTGGCTATCCACCTATCCTAACAGTGCAACTAACAGCAACGGATCTTAACGCTATCAAGGCTCTACGAGATCTAACCATTTCCAACGTAACCACTTATCTCTCCATATCTTATCGTGCTGCAATGGACGCCGTTGGTAACAACATCACACCCATACCACAAGGGGACGCTCTACAAGTGACAACATGGCTACCAGACATATCAAGTCCTGTCCTCACCAACTTCAGCTTCAGTGCAAACTCTGGTATCCTACAGCTGATATTTGACGAAACGGTTGCCATAGATACCTTCAACAGTACACTAGTGACCTTCATCAACCCCTTCACTGAGACCAGCTATACACTGTTGTTCCATCCTCCGGAGAGAGAAGCTGTCTTGTCAATGGAGGACTCACCTCTCGTATCTCTGACACTTGCGAATGATGACTTGAATGAGCTAAAAATCTTAACCGATTTAGCATCTGAAACGAACAACACTTATATTCAGCTGCAAACTACAACTGTGCTGGATACAAGTGGGAACTTCCTGGATACGAACAATATGCCACTGCTAGCTGCTAACTTTATAGCAGATGAAACCAATCCCGAGTTAGTTGCTTTCGATCTCAATATGGATAATACAATACTCACACTATATTTCTCTGAGACTGTGAATGTCAGCTCTCTAGATATAACGGCCATTACGATTCAAGATAGCAACTCCTCTGTTTCGATCTCTTACACGTTTCTACCCAGTTCTCCCGACAACACATTCACTGTATCCCCCAATGGTCCGATAATTGTTCTAAATATTGGACAAACGGACTCTGATAATATCAAACGAATTGACGCACTTGCAATAGCTGCAGAAAACACGTTTATCAGTATCACAAACGTCACTGTTGCGGACATGGTTGATCTGCCTGTGGTTGAAATTACACCCTCCAATGCTATCAAGGCGCAAGAATTTGTTGAAGACAAAACTAATCCCATGCTATTGGATTTTGAGTTTGATTTAGACGAAGGTATACTCACTCTAACATTTGACGAGACCGTTAATATATCATCGATTGATAATACGCTGATAACGCTACAAGATCCCACGCCCACTGTAAGTCACACGCTAACGATGGGTGGGGCTATTGGTATCAACGATCCTGTTGTAACTGTTCCATTGGAATTCTTCGATCTCAACCAAATCAAGAAAATACGAACTCTTGCCACTACCGATAGCAATACTTACATTAACGTGGCCTCAGGCACAATTCTCGATATGGTGAGCAATCCTTCAGATCCAGTCATACTCCGCACTTTAAACTTTACTGACGACACGACAATGCCTCGAATTGAGAACTTTATGGTCGATTTAAACGCCAGCGTATTAATTTTGAATTTTGACGAGCCTGTTGATCGAACAACACTCATATTCCAGCAAATCACTCTTCAATCTAGTCAAGTACGTTCAAACGATGCTGACCTATATTACACCCTACTGGGGGGCACCTCTGCTAGTCCGGACGGACTGACAATTCGTATCGTGTTTAACATTCAAGATCTGAACGAGATAAAGAGACGAACTGGGCTGTTTGTAAACCAGGACACATCCTGGATCTCGTTCACCCCCACGTTGATATCGGACATGCGTGGGAATCAAGTTGTACCTGTATCTCATTTCGATGCATTGCAGGCGCTCGAGTTCCAAGCTGATGCTACGAGGCCTCATCTGGTTGAGTACCACCTGGACATGGACGCCTCCAGGCTACATCTCACATTCCTTGAAACCATTAATGCATCAAGTATCAACTTCACCTCATTCACACTGCAAGCCGACTCTCACATTATCGACGATTTCAAGCAGTACAGATTACAAGGCGGAGATTTAGAGTCGTACAATTCCAGCACTGAGATTACTATCATTATCACGCTTGACGATCTGAATGAGATTAAATCCAGAGAGATTGGAGCATCAACGGATACAACATGGCTTGTGATCGAAGCTACTGGCATCAAAGATAAGAATGGATTGGCCTTAATACCGTTAGTCAATGGCATTAATGCTTTACAAGCAAGTATGTACACTATTGATACTACCAGGCCTGTACTGGAGGCATTCAACCTTGACTTGAACACTGGGGAAATTACGTTCAGCTTCTCCGAAACTGTACGAGCTAGACATTTCAACCTAACAACTGTTACTATACTGAATGGTCCAATTGCCACAGGCAATGATAATTTGTATGTATTTTCAAACATTGGCACAAGACAAGTTAGAGATTGGCCGGTGATAACAGTTCAAATTTCAGATTTTGATTTGAACGAGCTGAAGAGTAGACCACTTCTAGCTACTGCAATAATAGACACATACCTATCTGTACGAAGCAGTACTGTATTTGACATGCAAATGAATTATCTGATACCAGTTCCGAATGGAGACGCTCTACAAGTTAATGCATTAACATCTGATACCACTCCTCCCGAACTTATTCAATTTTCGCTCGATATGGACTCTGCAAATTTGACCCTTACTTTCAGTGAGCCTGTTAACGCTAGTACGCTAATGGCTGATGGACTAACACTTCATAACCCTGCTGATGGAGTATCGTACACGCTGAGCCGTGGTTTCGTGGTTGACTGCTTCTGTACTATCGTGGTGATGAACTTGAACGATTTTGATGACAATTTATTGAAGATACGACAGTCCCTATGTACCGTAACCGCTGCCAACGATTGTGCTCTCAATATCACAGCTGGTTCAGTCTCGGATACGAGTGGCATTCCGAATATTGCATCCTCTGTATCTGCAACAAACGTTATCGCTGACGAGACTCCACCCTATTTGGTGTACTTTGACCTTGACTTGACGACAGAGGAACTGAGATTAACATTTTCAGAGGTTGTACAAGTATTACCCAGTATCCCCCTCACAATCGCACTGCAGACTACACCTTTCGAATTTGATGCACTGAGCAACGACAGCAGAGGAGTCAATCTCGATGAGAACCGCCCAGAAACATTTGTGGGATCGTTGAGATCGTACACTCTAAGTGGCGGGCTTCTGGGGGGCCCTAATGAAATTCCCACTCACCCCCCTGTTCTAATCGTATCCCTGACAATGAAAGACGTAAATATTCTGAGCAGCTTGGAATCAATTGCCACGAGCAAGGCAAATACTTACTTGCTCATTTCAGGTGATGGTGAGTCAGTGATGGACTATTATAACAACCAGCTTGTCGGTATCACCAATAGCAACGGAATGCAAGTCCGACAATTTACCATTGATACAAATCGACCCAGTTTATTAAATTTCTATCTTGACATGAATCTCGGACAACTCACTATACTATTTTCCGAGACCATGAATCGATCAAGCGTGAGCACAATCGGGATATCGCTGCAAGGAAGCTCCAACTTTAGTGACAGTGATATATATACACTAACTGGTGGCTACTCCAGTAGCTATGACAACCCGGAGATACTTGTGCAACTATCAATCGAGGATACAAACGAAATAAAACGAAGGACACAAATTGCTACCATGGAAACAAACACGTATATCTCAATCTTGGACATAACGATTGCGGACCAATTTTCTAACAGAGTAAATGAAGTACCGTCAACCAGTGCTGAGCTGGTAACAGGTTTTATACCTGATACTACTAGACCTGTACTGATTGATTTCTCTCTGGATCTGAACACTGGCATCCTCCACCTCACCTTCGACGAGACTATCAACAGTTCTTCCTTCATCATTGAGACACTCACTCTTAGCAGAAGTGCTGGTAGCGATGTAACCAATATCACGCTATCACAGGGAACCCTTCTAACCAATGACAGTACAGTCCTGTCTCACATGCTATCAATTGCGGACTTGAACGAAATCAAACTTATCGATCTTTGCACGGACGAGCTGCTGGGTGCAGACTGTTACGTTATATTTTCAAACGAAACTGTTTTGGATATGAACGACAATGCACTGACTGAAGGCCCTACTATAAGAGTCAATCCTTATGTAATGGACATCACTGCACCTGAGATTATATACGTTGCTGTAAATATGTCGTTTGGGAACGTCTCTCTAAGATTTTCAGAAACTGTCAACATCAGTACTTTCGATCCAACTGGAATAACACTTCACGAATCTGATGACCCAACACTTTCTGCTATCGCTTATAATCTCACCGGGGGTACCATAGTAACAACTGAAAATGGACTTGTAGTTGATTTTTATTTCAATACTGTTGATTTGGAGTTTTTGAGACAAAGAGTAGATGTCTTTGTTAACATCTTCAGCACCTTCATAAGTGCAAGTTCAATGACAATCGAGGACACCTCTGGAATTGCTCTAGCTCAACTCAACTACAGAATGGCAGATGATTTCTTTGCTGATGTTATCGGGCCTCATTTAGTCGGAGCATTGTTGGACCTGACGGAAGCTACTTTGCAACTCACTTTCAGCGAAACTATTCGATCTAACGCTTTCAGACCAGCAGGAATCACTGTCCTCAACGATAGCTCTGTATCGGGAGCTGTACTGTATCAGCTGACAGGGGGTGAGTTCGCAAGCGGACCATCGCTTCATAGTACAATCATACTGCTGAATTTATCACCTGACGATCTCCTTGAGATACAAGCCAGAGAACAATTAGCTATTTCTTCCAACACAACTTACATTCTTTACAGCATGGATGTAGCCAGTGATCTTGCAGATAACGTTGCTATAGTTATACCTCCCCTGCAAGCCGAATTCGTTGGTGATAGAATCGATCCAAACATTTTCGACTTTTTGGAGTTGGATCTTGGATTGCGACGGATGTTGGTTCAATTCAACGAACCTGTTGACATAGCAACGGCTGTACCTACCATGTTTACGCTACAAGAATTCCCGGATAACATTTTCCAAAGTGGAGTGAATATAACTCTAACTGGTGGAACTTTCAGCTACTTTGAGCCTGATGATAATCAGAAACGAATCTTAATTCTTGATTTCAATGCCGAAGATTATCGCAGGATAGTACTAGAACGTAGAATAGCTACATCTATCCTCACCACACACATATCTTTACCAGTTGGTGCGGTGTTTGATTTCGCTGGGAACCCACTGGTCAATATTCCCCCCAACAACGGTCGACAAGTGGTTACGCTGATGGAGGACAACATAAACCCTCGTCTACTCAGGTTTGATCTGGACGTTGACTCCGGAGAGCTGACACTGCACTTAGACAATGTTGTGAATATTGCTACTCTCAATCCACGGGCTATCACAATTCAAGACAACAGTTTAGCTACCTCCTCGTACAGTTTAACAGGCGGCTCTTCCAACAGCATTCCTGATTACATCATCACGGTCAACCTCACCAGCGGAGATCTGAACGAGATAAAAGCCCTCATTCCGATAGCTACTGATGCGTCCAATACCTTCCTAACTATTACTGCTGATCTTATTGACAGCTTCGGAGGTGCACTTACAGAATATGTGGGAGGGGCTGGAATGGATTTACTCGCTATTACTACTGGTATCAGAGTTGGAAATTTCACTGGAGATACGACAGATCCGTACTTGGTGCGCTTTGACCTTGATTTGAACTCTGGCGAGCTATTACTGACGTTCAGCGAGACTGTGAATGCGTCCAGTTTGGAACTGACTCAAATTGTACTACAAAATGAGCGTATGAGGAATGGGAATCAAACTCAACAGTTTAGACTGACTACACGTTCCAATGCTAGTCCGACAATGTCTTCACTTGAGGATAGTACTGTGATTCTGATACAGCTGGGTTTTGAAGATATGAACGACATCAAAAGAATCACTGATCTTGCTACTGACAATACAACAACTTTCATCTCTTTCCCAAATTCCACTATTTTAGATATGAGGTCCAATCCTGTTATCGAGATATCTGAGTCTGATGCTGCCGTGGTTACAATCTTTTCCGCTGATCTAACCTCACCAAGCTTGTTCAACTACACATTTGACTTGAACTTTGGACTATTGCACCTGACGTTCGATGAAACAATGAATGTGTCTTCCCTACTAACATCTGGGATAACTATCAGAAATGCACAAGTGCTTGGAGATGAAACAGTCGCCCTCACTGGCTCTAGCAACACTATAACGGAGAACGACTATATCGTTTCCATAGAGATCGGACCCACTGATCTGAACGAAATCAAACGACTGCAAAATCTCGCTCAAAGTCGAAATAACACTTATATTTCAATGACAGCAGCAACCTTGTCAGATATGAACGGGAACCGTGTTGAACCAACTCCTAGTAGCAATGGACGACAAGCAGCGCTGTACATTTATGATGAAACACCTCCACAGCTCCTCTCTTATCATCTTGATCTCAACAGCGGTATTATTCATTTCACTTTCGACGAGACAATCGATGTGAGTTTAATCATGTCACAAGTCATTCTGATTATTTCCAGCAGTAACATGACGAGGTCGTTCCTTAACATGGAAGTGTATACGCTAACAGGTCACCTGACCCTCACTGGCGACACCACCACCCCCAGTATTGAGCTAATACCGGCCGACCAGTATGCCCTCAAGCTAGACACTAACCTGGCTACCTCCATCAACACTACACACCTCCTGATAGGAACCGGGGCGTTCTTCGATATGACACGACAGAATATGATTGAGGAATTCAATGCACCACTACAAGCCGAGAACTACACGGTTGATGCCACACCCCCATCCTTGCTATCATTCTCTGTGGATATGAACAGCGGTGTACTCTCTGTAATGTTTAACGAGCCTGTGAATATATCCAGTCTCAATTATAACTATTTTATTTTGCAATCCAGTGATGCATTTACACCGATGTCTGATTTCTCTCTCACCTCGGGATCGACTAACAGTAGTAACGGACTACTAGTGCATATCATTATCTCTGATGACGATCTAAACGAAATCAAAAAGCTGGAGCAGCTGTACACCGACATCACCGACTCTTATCTCCGCTATACCCATGATGCAGTTAGAGATATGGCTGATAATCAAGCTACAACTATCGAGTCCTTCGAAGCTCTACAAGCCACCGCTTTCAATGATGACATGACAAGACCCGCTTTGCTGGGTTTCGATTTCGATATGACGGCCGAAAATCTCACTCTTTATTTCAGAGAGACGGTGGATTACACGACACTGAATACAAGCGGTATAATACTGCAGAGCGTTTTCAATGCTACCATGACAACAGAGTATTACAGACTGATGGGTGGTTTCGTATATCCACTCGATGATACAATAATTGTAGTGCAGTTAACCACGGAAGATCTGAACCAGTTGAAGACGTACAGTATTGCAACGTCCAATTTCACTACTTACCTATCAATTGATGATGGCACCGTGTTGGACCAAGTGGGAGAGAGATTGTTACCACGCTTGAATGGCCGCTCTACATTATCTGTATCCATCTACACTCCCGACACCACACCCCCTGCTCTAAACAATTTCTCGCTGGACCTAAATTCCGGTATTATTTGGCTAACATTCTCTGAGACGGTGCAAGCTAACACGTTTAATGCAACACACGTCACTCTACAAAACTCTCGAGTTAGAACATCCAATCCAAGCACATACTATACTCTCAGTGTAGCCTCGAGCAACTACGCCTTTGATCTTTATCTTCAGAGGGTGGACATATCAAAACAAGATCTTGACGAAATAAAACGTTTGTCTACTCTAGCAACCAACGTTAACGATACATACATTAGTATTACGAGTGGTACTGTCAGAGACGTGTTTATGAACCCTGTGGTTGAAATCCCATCATCATCTGCCCTACCAGTTAGTGAGTTCACTGAAGACACTACTCAACCGGAACTCGTATTCTCAGCTTTGAATCTGACATCAGAAACACTCACTCTCACATTTTCTGAAACTGTAAATGCATCTTCTTTGATGGTGGGAGAGATACAACTGATTAACGAAAGCCCAGCTGATGTTAACAGCGTGTTCTACGCACTAACTACCAGCTATACATCCAGCCTGGACTCTACCATTATTGTGATCGAACTCTCCATAGAAGATTCAAATGCTATCAAGGCTCTATCTGAGTTAGCTGTCAGTGACATCACAACTTATATAGCGACTGGAAGCAATGCTATTCAAGATATGAACACCAACCCACTCGTTATAATTGAACTAACAAGCGGCCAATTAGTGGGTGTGTTTTATGAGGATTTTGTGCAACCCACACTCGATTCATTCGATATTGACATGGACTCCGGAATTTTGTATTTTACATTTTCCGAGACTGTTAATGGCAGTTCTTTGCTACCCGAGCAACTCACTCTTCTGGGAGAACAGTCCAACAATACCGTGTACAAACACACTCTACAGGGGGCGTGGTTTGTCACGCCCAATTACACAACATCGCTAACTGTTGTACTGTTGGACTCTGACCTGAACGAGATCAAGAGGCAGCGAGGTCTCGCTACAAGCAGTGCTGACACTTTCCTCTCATTCACAGCCGAACTTGTGGTCGATATGAACGACAATCCTGTTGTACCAAAAACTGAAATCGAAAGCTTACAAGTATCGAATTTTACCAGGGATGAAACTTCACCTGTCCTCCGAAGCTTTGACCTTGATCTGACCTCTGAACTTTTGACCTTGACGTTTTCCGAAACCGTTCGAGTGGAAACACTGAATGTGGACCAGATTACCGTACAAAGCAGTATGGCTTTATCGCCTAGTATGTACTGGACGCTACGAAATGGAGAGGCCATCACAAATGATAGCACCATCGTGATTATACAGCTGGACAATTCTGACCTCAACGAGATCAAAATCCGCACTGACATTGCTACAAAATTGAACAACACTTATCTATCAATAACGGACATGCTTATACGAGACATGATCGGGAATTGGAATGTACTATTACCCACGGCAACTCCACTACAAGTGACCAACTTTACTAGCGACATGGTCAATCCGGAACTGGATTCATTTTCTCTAGACATGGATGGCTCAGGGCTACTAACTTTATCATTTAGCGAGACTGTTAATGCTAGTTCTATTGACGTGACCATGGTTACCTTGCACATGGCACCCAGCAATGTGGATTCATTATATACTCTCACTGATGGTAGTGTTGTTAATAGCACCAACGGCCCTATTATCAGGGTGCATCTAAGCCTGGAAGATCTTAATCAAATCAAGAGAGTGCCCCAATTGGCTATTTCTGGGAGTACAACTTACATCAGTATCACTCAAGATCTTGTAGTGGACATGAACATGAATCCTGTGCTTGGCATCCCCCCAGGCAATGCCTCACAAGTCATGCCCAGAGGCTTCACACTGGACTCAACAGATCCAGTGCTGCAATCATATGCACTGGACCTCAATGAAGGAACACTAACGCTGAACTTTTCTGAAACTGTTATTGGTAGTTCGCTACTGAGGAGCAGGTTTACTCTCCAGGGTGAGTATAACACCACCAGTACAAGCTTCACACTAACACCTGGGTCTGTGGACGAACTACCTATTCATTTCACTATCGTACTGCCTCTACAAATATCAGAGCAGAATGAAATCAAAAGGCTGACATCACTAGCTACTTCTCTGGATAATACTTGGCTATCAGTTGAGCTAGGTGGTGTGCTAGACACATTCGGAAATAACCTTGTTCCTATAGAAACCAGCAACTCGTTGCAAGCAACCAGCTTCACTGTGGACACTACAAATCCAATGCTAATTGACTTCGACCTCGATATTAATTTGGGCCTACTAACTTTGGAATATGATGAAACTGTGAATGCATTATCACTGAACATTTCACAAATTACACTTCAAGAAAGTTCTAACTCAAGTGAATACATGTACTCACTAACAGACAGTACTGGAAGTTTGGAGGACTCTACAATTGTCGAAATATCTCTCTCGTTCTTCGACTTGAACCAGATCAAGAAGATCCGTGGCCTGGCGAGCGTGTCCCCATTCCAAACCTCAGGGTCCGGATCCGGTTCTGGTCTCCAACCTGAACTGAGATCGGGAGAAGGCAATACGTTTATTGTCATTACAGAAAACAGTATTGAGGATATGAATGAAAATCCAGTAATTTCCATCAATTCTAATTCAGCGCTGAGAGTAAGAGACCTAACGCTGGACACCACACCCCCTCAGTTCGTGTCTTTCACTTTCAACTTAAACACGGAGCAGATTATACTAACATTCTTCGAGACTGTTGACCTGTTGACGCTGGCAATCCAAGAATTCACGATTATTGGTACTTCATCTAATTATACCCTCACCAACGCCAGCAGTCCATCCAGTGATGATTACATCATTGTCGTACAGCTCAATATATTCGATGTGAACAATATTAAGAGAGATCTCAATGTTGCCGTGGACAACGCCAGTACGATACTGCAACTCACACCGTTTGCCATTAGCGATATGAACGCTAACCAATTGATATTTAGTACTCTTGTGGTAGCCAACTTTTACCCCGATACCATATCCCCTATTGTACTCTATTTCGATCTGGACCTCAATTCTAATCGTTTGATTTTCACTTTCAATGAAACTATTCGCGTGGAAACCCTTCAAGTTTCTGAAATTATCATCCAAGATTCCTCCGCATTGAATGACACTATTGAAGGTAGCTATCGAGTATTTGAATCAGGGGTTGCCCTGACAACGGACGATACTGTGCTTATTGTTGAACTGCTTGCAAACGATACCAACTATATCAAAAGATTCACAAACCTAGCTACGTCTGTGAATAATTCATACATCTCCGTTAGCAACCTAACTCTGCAAGATATGAACGGCAACCCCATCACTTCTATACCTGCCAACAATTCACTTCAAGTGCGTATATTCGACCAAGATCTCACTAGTCCGTCTCTAGTTTCATTTGAACTTGACCTGACTACTGAAGAGATTCGCTTTATATTTGACGAGACTGTTAACATCAACTCTTTCGATGCAGCCAGACTTGTACTGTATGCTGACTCCACAACTAACAGTACATCTTATAGTCTCACTGGTGGAGAGATCACCACTACGCAGAATGACACTAACTTTGCACTGATCCTCACCACGTACGACTTAAACGAAATCAAGAAATTGGATGACCTTGTTGTAAGTGCAAACACCAGCTACCTTGTATTTGATGCTGCACTCCTTGTAGACATGAACGGAAACTTTGTACGTTCCATTGAGAGTCCTGTACAAGCATCGTTATTTATATCCGATACTGTATCTCCGGTGTTGTTGGAATTCCATTTGGATATGGACTTGGGGTATCTTCATTTGACATTTTCCGAGACCATTGAAATTGGATCTATCAATCCTAGCAATATTATTCTGCAGAGTGAATATAATTCTACCAATATCAGCTATACTTTGACCGGGGGTGCAGTAATCACACCAAACCATCCTGAGCTGACTCTGCAAATATTGACAGTGGATCTGAACAATATCAAGAGAATAACCGGCCTAGCTACGAATATGAACAACACTTTCATTGCAATCACAAGCAACACTATAACTGATGTCAGCAATAATCCAGTGGTTGGAATTAATTCATCTGCTGCACTACAAGCTTCTAATTTCACTGAAGACACGACATCTCCTACCCTCGTTTCATTCAATCTGGACTTCGATGGTGATGGAATATTGTGGCTCACTTTTGATGAAACAATTCTCGTTTCCTCTCTCAACACTAGCTTCTTGGAGATTGTGAATTCAGACAGAATTGATAATATCACTGAGAAATTTGTAATTTCAACAAGCGTGGCACTAGAGAATAGAACTGATGATCCAATTATCCCCATCTCTCTCAGTCGCTTCGATTCAAATGAAATAAAGAAACTCACAGACCTAGCCACAGACGCAAACAATACCTATCTACTTATGGATGTAAATTTCATTTCAGATATGAATTTCAATGAAGTAAATTCCGTTACCAACCCACAAAGAGTCTCTGCCTACACTCAGGACACGACACGCCCCCAACTGGAAGCATTCACTGTCGATATGGATACTCGAATAATCTATCTGCATTTCTCTGAAACTGTGAATGTATCGTCATTTGATGTCACCGGGGTAACTCTTCAAGATGATGCATTTCCAATCGGTCCTTCTCTTGTTCTTTCCAACCTCTCCTTCGTAAGCGTAGGTAACGAGCCAATCATTCCAGTGCAATTAAGCACCTTTGATGCCAACCTTCTAACATCCATAACCAATTTGTACAACAATTTGAATGACTCTTACATCAGTGTGATGAACTTCACTGTTTCTGATATGAATGAAAACGAACTTGTTCCCATAGAAACAGATTCTGCACATCAAGCTATTGAGTATGCGATTGACGTAACCAACACTACTCTCATGAGTTTCTCAGTCGACCTTGACAACTGGACTATTAGTATCTCATTTGACGAAACTGTTGCCTTGGAAACTATCGATTTCACAAAGTTCCACATCTATTCTGACGAACTTGGAACAATTAACATCACTCTCTCCAATGGTAGCTACAATCTCCCCTACACACACAGTGTCGTTTTGTCACTCATCGAAAGTGACGTTTGTCTTATAAAGAGGACCCAGAAAATATGGACCACCCGAAACAACACATGGCTGCTTGTTGAACAGGGGGGTATTTTCGATTGGAGTATGCGCAACCCCCTGAATGAGGTCACTATACAAGCGCTCTCCAGCCCCATTGAAATGCTACCCCCTATACTAGATTCGTTCTCAGTCAATATGACGAGTGGTGTGTTTTTGCTGAATTTCAACGAACCTGTGCAAGCATTGTCACTGATTTACCAGAAGATAGTGCTACAGAATACTCCGTTCGACAACCACACTGACTCCTACAGACTAACAGGTGGCAGAACTCCGTCGGAAAACGGAAAACAGGTTATGCTTGTTCTGAATTTCAGAGATTTGAATGCCATCAAGGCCCACACTGACTTGTACACATCAGCCAATACAACTTACATCACCATGGAGAATGGTACGATCAGAGATATGGTGAATAATCCATCAGCACCTGTTCGCGGTCTACCAGTCAGCTTCTACATGGATGACATCACTGATCCTTATCTGGACACCTTTAATATCGACTTGGACAGTGAACAGCTGTTCCTAACATTCTCTGAAACTGTTGACGTTTCATCCATTAACGTGACTGGCTTTACGCTGCAAGAAGATTCCACAGTCTCCTACATAAACCCTTCGACATTCCATACCTTCACCATGGAAACGATAGCCTATACTTCGGATGTGATTGAAATGCTTGATAACAGAGTTGTGATATTCAATATTTCATTATACGATCTAAACGAAATCAAGCGAAAGAGAATTGCTGAGACAGCAGAAACAACGTGGTTGACCATCGTAGACAACTCTCTAGTAGATAACAATCTACAACCCATTATGCCGAATATAAATGGCATCAATTCCCTGCAAGTATCCAATCATACCAACGATACCACTTCTCCTGTTGTGAACGAATTCAATCTCTCTCTCAATCAAGGAACACTGACCCTATTCTTCTCTGAAACGGTTGACGCGACAACTCTAGATGTCACCAAGATAACTCTATTTAGCAGTCGCCAACCAACGCAGTATTATATGCTCACCACTAGTAGTTTGTATACCAGAGAGGAGCTCAGTATTGACGGCCGAGGGATTGCTAACCTAATAGGCAGTGGATCTGCTAGTGGGAGCGGAATGATCACCAGCGGACTATCGGGAGGTGTGGACATGATGAATATGACATCATCTGGAATGTTCAGTGGTTCCGGATCAGTGGACATGAATCAATTTTTGCCTCTATCGTCTTTTGATTCACCGATATTAACGGTGTATCTTAGTTACGAAGATCTCGATAATATAAAGATACTTACAGAGTTGGCTACAGCCCCTAGCAACAGTTACCTAGCGATCACGGACGATACTGTATCTGATATGGTCGGCAACATGGTTGTTGAAATTAATTCCACTCAATCTATCCAAGTGGAAATATACAATCTCGACGTTACTCGACCACAACTGAGAGCATTCAGTTTCGATTTGGACGCTGGAAATTTGACACTCACATTTACAGAAACTGTTAATGCTAGTTCACTTGATGTTACCCAGTTGACGCTGCTCAGTAATCTGTGTGAGGGTACAAATTATACCCTCAGGACATATCCTCCCTATCCAAACACCACGGCAACTTTCAGCTCCGATGGTCCGATTGTAGTCATTAATGTTGGCCACGAAGATTTGGATGCAATTAAGAATTTGAGAGCTCTAGCCTCTGCTCGTGTTAATACTTTCCTCTTGCTGACCAATCAGACTATTTCGGACAATACCGCTCATCGAGTGGTTGCCGTGACTCCCTGCGAAGCACCCATGGTGGCTGATTTCACTCACGACATCACGAGACCTGAGCTTGAGAGTTTCGATATTGATTTGAATGACGGGCGTTTGATACTAACTTTCTCCGAGACTGTTAAGATTGTAGACTTTTTGGATGTCACTCAGATCACACTGCAGTCTGCATCAACAGCTCTATACTACAATCTCACCACGTACACGCTGACCAGTAACTCAAGCTCCATGGATGAGGACAGTCGCATTGTGACCATAATGCTTGGATTCCAAGACCTGAATGAAATCAAGTACAGGACGGAGCTAGCTACTGACCTTAATTCCACCTTCATTTCAATCACTGAGAATGCAGTTGTTGACCTGGCTAATGGTGACAATAAAGTGGTTGCTATAGCCGCTACTCAAGGCCTGCAGGCTAGAGTGCACACAGCTGACACTACTGCTCCTGTTCTGGTCAGGTATTCACTGAATATGAACACTACCACTCTCACGCTGACCTTTAACGAGACGGTCGACTCCGCTACTCTAAATGTGAATCAGATAGCCATACAGAATGATGTCATGTCTTCCACGGAATACCATGCTTCACCGCTCTACCTAACACCTGGAGAGAATGAAACATTCACTAGTAGCGATGATAGTCATATCATAATCATACATCTTGGCCCCTTGGACAGGAACGAGCTGAAGAAAAGACGCAACCTGGCCATTTCCATGGAGACCACCTATATAACTGTACGGGCTGCCGCTATTATGGACATGAATAGTAATTCAGTGACACCAATTAACGATGGCAGTGCACTCCAAGTTAATGAATATACACCGGACACGCTTGCACCTGTTATAATAGAGATTGTACTGGATATGAACGCTGCAACGTTGACTTTCACTTTTGATGAAACTGTTATGGCTGACTCGCTATTGATAAACTATCTCAGTCTGCACGACTACAACAGTACAACCTTTTACACACTCACAGCTGGCCTGAGTTCAATGGAAGACAGTACCATCATCACGGTATACTTAGATATCATTGATCTGAACGAGATTAAGAGGTTGGTACTTTGCAGAGAAAGAGACGATTGTTATATCATGCACAGATCTCAAGCTATCGTCGATATGAGAAACAATTTTATTGTAGCCTCAAGCAGACAAGTCGATGTCTACATTCCCGATACAACTCCTCCGCAATTAGTACGATTTGAGACTAATCTAACATCGGAAATTATTGCGCTGACTTTCTCTGAAACGGTAAACGCATCAAGTCTCAATTTCACAGCTTTTGCTCTCCAAGATTTCTTTGAGAGTGCCACATCTTACACACTAACTAATGGCAGTGTACAGGAAGATGACAGTACAGTGATTGAGTTCACCCTCGCATTGGAGGATCTCAATGCCATCAAAAGAGACACCGATCTGTTCACGTTCCGCACCAGTTCATGGCTAACCTACACTCAGTTCGCGATCCATGATATAGCGTTGGTTCCGAACTACATTGAGCCTCGACCAGACACACCTGTACTAGAAGATGGCCTCGTGACAGCTGTGTATACTGCCGACTTTGTCCGTCCCCAGTTGTGGAACTTTGACCTCAATCTAACGTCTGAAACACTCACACTGCACTTCTCGGAAACTGTTTTAGCTCGAAGTCTGAACATCACACAGATCTCTCTGCAGAGCAATCTGGCCAGAAACAACGAGTCCGAATGGCATACTCTGCAAATGGGAGAGCTACCTCTTCTTTCAACTTTAACGACTGAAAGTGATTATCATATACTCACTGTTGAGTTGGGTCTAAACGACACTAATATCATCAAAGTTCTGACAGGTCTTGCAACCTCGGAAGACAATACTTACATCTCGATAACATCTTCCCTTGTCGAAGATATGAATGAGAATATAATTATTCCAATTCCAATAACTTTCGCACAAATGGTGCGTATGCTACATCCTGATACAATCAACCCTGACCTAATCTCATTTGAGCTTGATTTGGACAATGGAGAATTGATACTTACATTTAGTGAAACAATAAATGCAAGCTCACTACAAGTTGGGCAGATACAGCTGCAGTCCACCATTGATGGCATGGTTACCATCTGGATGCTCACACCATCACCACCTATGAATGATTCCACTCTCGATTCTGGAATGGGATCCGGTCAGCTCATGATGTCGGGATCCGGTTCAGGTTCCGGTTCTGCCTCTGGTTTTGGTTCTGGTTCTGGAGCTATGAACTTTGAAGGATTTGATGATGCTAATGATACCAACGACACCATCGTCATGGACAGATTTGCTCCTTATTTCAGTTTCAGTATGAGCCTCAACCATCCCATTGTAACTGTTCAACTCGGGTTTATCGATCTCAACCAAATCAAGCGATTTGCTGACCTAGCAACGTCACCAGACAATACATTTCTGTCGCTAGGAACTGGAGCATTTGCGGACATGAATGGAAACCCATTAAATAAAGTACCAGTTACCAACGCTACTCAGATCAGAGTGATAAGAGAAGACATTACATCACCAGAATTAGTAGCATTCAGTCTAAACTTGACCTCTGAAATTCTAACGCTCACTTTTGATGAAACGGTAAATGCCAGTTCTCTAAGACCCGATAGTATTGCTATACAAAACGCTGAGTACACACATTTGGTGTCCATGATCACATGGTATCGATTTACTGGCGGAACTACATCTAGCTTTGATGATTACATCATTGAAATTAACTTGGATAGCGGAGATCTAAACGTCATCAATATGTTGACTGAACTGGCAACTTCGAGAGACAGTACATACCTCACAATAACAAGCGACCTCATCCGAGACATGAATGGAAATCAAGTGATTGAGATTATCAACGGCCGTGCTTTGCAAGTCGATACATTCTACGCAGATTCGATTCCTCCAAGATTGCTGGAATTCCATCTGGATATGAACCAAGCTTTGCTCCACTTGACTTTCTCTGAAACTGTAAACGCTAGTAGCTTCGATGTTACCAAGGTTACACTACAAGACGACAACAGTAACCTGATGAACAGGACTAGACAGCTAACAACAGAATCAAGGGACGTGTTTGAAATAGATAATCCAGTAATTTCCGTTATACTAGGTGACAACGATTTGAATGCCATCAAAGCCACGGAAATGTTCGGTCTTGGTATTGTGGATACATGGATTGTTATTAGCTCTAGGCTGGTGAAGGATATGAACAATAATTACGTTGAAGCAATTCTTGATGGACAGGCTCAACAAGCCGCTAACTTCACTCCTGATACAACCAGACCATTCTTAACCGAATACCACTTTGATTTTATTGTAGAGGAAATGACTCTACATTTCAACGAACCTATGAATATATCCATGATTAACTACACTGCTATCACTGTACAAGATTCCTTCTCTGCAGACGACCACTACACACTGACAGGTGGCACTCCGAGTAGCCTTGACAACAGTCTCGTAATTATCATTGCTTTTAACGACGTGGATATTGACTACTTCAAAACACATTCTAGCCTCACCACTTCAGTGGACGATACTTTCTTGTCTTTTACGAGCGATGCATTCTACGATCAAGCTACTGTTCCTAACCCAGTGATACCCATTGTGAATGGTACCAACGCTACCCAAGCTTCAACTTTCATCTATTACAATGCCCCTATCTTTACGTCAGTAACACCATCAGCTGGACGAGCGAGTGGCGGTACCATCATCCTAATAGAAGGTGCCAATTTCGGTTCCTATGGTGACAGGCCTGGATCTAGAGACATTGACATCTTAGTCGACTTTTCGCCTGCTATTAACACGACTGTTATTTTGGACAATACGACTGTGGCTGCCCTCACACCCCCCGCTAGGACCACACCCACTAGTGGATCCCCTGTGGTACTGACCATCACCATTGACAACTCCGCTCTTATGATAAACGCATCTGATGCATTCACTTACCTGGACCCACCTGAGATAGAATCAGTGTTCCCTAATACAGCCACTCTAATTGGTGGTACCACTATCAATATCACCGGTAGCAACTTCGGACCTGCTGAAAACGGACCCACAATAATTGTTACTATTGGCAACTACACTTGCGATAACGTAACTGTGTACACCAACACACTACTATCCTGCATCACTCCGAGTATAACCTTCGGGATGTATAATATTACCGTATCTGTCGATGATGTCACAACTACACTGTCTAATGTCTACAGGTCCATTGAACCACCTATTGTTAGTGATATAACACCAGGTTCCACTTATCGATTCCTACCAACAAGAGTGAACATCACTGGCAGTAACTTCGGTCCTCTCTCTGAAAACGACGAAGCTATGCTGATAACAGTTCTACTAACTTCGGACTACAATGTTTCCCTCTGTACCGAACCTAGAGTCATTGTTGAAGACACAGTGATCTCGTGCATTGCACAGCCTAACCTGGGACCCTCAAATGTAACAGTCATATTCGATGAAATAGAGTCAATCCCATCAACTCTACAATTTACTTATTTCGATAATGCTGGAAACGTTTCGTTTGAGAGAGAAGAATTCACTATTTCCGAGACAGAACTATTTGCGAACGTCACGGTAACCCGACACAACTATTCCCCCTACCCAAGTCCAGCTGCTGTATCCTTACAAGTGCTAGACGGAACTGCAATATCCGGGAGACACTTTGAAGCCGTGAACACGACATTCTACTTAGAGTCAAATATGACCAAATTTGTAGTCACAATCCCAATCACCTATGGCAACTATCAGCCCGAGCAACTTCGTAAGGGAGCTGACGATGATGTAGTTGTGAATCTACGTATATCTGAAGTTATTTCCGACCACGGTGCAGCTGATACCTACAGGAGAATGGCCATTCTGCGTATAAAGGCACTCTGTCAAGTACTCAGTAATATTTGCTTGGCTGATTGGAATATTGAAACCAATAGTCTCACATACTATCGTGTACCAGAGGAGCTGCCTTAAGAGACTTGTATATAATTATAGTTTGGAACTTTGACTTTTGAACACATGATAATTATATAATAAGTAGAACTTATAATTATTTTAACAGATAACTTTTTAGTATGTAAGAATTATGACTGTCGTATTGCTATGAACATTATTGTTTTGAAACAGTTCAACACACATTATTGCTACTATATAAAATGATTTACATAAAATGCTGGCTATTGGTCAGTTCTTGTCGCTCTGTTCCTTAGTGCCTCGTTTAAATCATCGTATCCACTCATGTCTGCAAAAAAGCGAAACATTAATATATTTCGCAGTAACCATGCAGTAATATTTTTGCAGTCGCCTTTAGTACAATGGCCATAATGAAGAGATTGTCTACTAAAACATATATTCATGCTAAAGTATGGACACTAAGGGAAAGACGCAAGAAACAATGCTGATGTCAACATAATTATATATAGAAACTGCGTTTAAACAGTTAATACGCAACTTAATCATTGATATACTCACCGGCACAATGCAGGCTTCTTGTCCCCAAGACAATCTTCTCAGAGTATTCGTTGTACCTCTTTCTCCCTGTTTGTCATAATCAATCATTTATATATCTCATGCATTTACATGCAGGTACATTTATTAAAGCGTGTAGTGAAACAAAGAGTTTACTGCTTTGTGGCTGAGCCTGATTAGTTGGACTCAGGAGCGTTTTCTTCCAGTAATTTCTCCTTAGCCTATAAATGTATAAGGAAATATAATAATTATCCAATGAAAAGTGACGACATACCTGTGTAACCTGTCTTAGTGCCTTTATCCGTGATAATCTCTTGAACAGTATAATAATTATGTTACTACATTTTGTTGTCTCCACTTTTTCTTTCCCAAGAGTACTTGCTTTAGAGCTGCAAACTTTGTTGCCTTTGTTTCTGGGCTTAGATCCGAGTGAATGGTTGCTGGGTTCAATGGAAACACCAAATGATGGAAAGTATCAACATGAATGTGTGCTGGACAGCCCACTTTGCGTAAATGTGTACCTTGGAGACGTGTTTGACTAGATGTTGAAATTTGTCCCTTAACCCTTTAACCGTCGGATTCTTAATTAACAGTGAAGTGAAATGTCTGTAAATTCTCTATCGGGTTTCCAGAGCAATAAAATGCCTAGCAACCATATACCAATAGAATGCCCATACAACAAGGAATAAAATGGTGCAACATGTGTTGCCATAACAACCACGGTTATTACGCTCACCCGTTTTTATCATTTTAAATGCTCGGCCAGCGGTGAGATAAAATCCAAAATTTTTTTTATGGATCAGCCTATCTTATGGTATATAAAGGCTTGACTAAGCTTGATTTTTTCACATCATATGAATGCTAAGATATATCAATTTGAAGTACAATACGTACATGTATTACTATATCGGTGAACGATCTATGAAATTTACAAGCTCACATAAAGACTGTTCATTACTGCTAATGCTATACTATACTTACACTACTGATATTCTAGCTATACTATACTACTTGCCAGAGTCACACAGTGAGCCCTCTCCTGGTCTTTCACCGTCCTGGTCCATAGTGCTAGCGTCTAGATCCATGTCATGCATGTCCTCAGTCCCAGACAGTTCATCAGCGTCTGGCATAAAGCTGGTAGCCTTTGGGAGGTATCCTACTATCCCCTCTCCTTCATAGGTACTGTCATCACCAGAGGAGACATCGCCATTGCTGTCCTCAAGCTGTTCAACAATCTAGCCATAGCAAGATGCTAATGAAATTTTAACATAGCAACGTGGCTTGGAAAATTCTAGACTAAATTGCACGTGATTCTACAGCTCTTCCTCTATACAGGGATGTGCGTAGTTCGAGCTACTTCCTAAGTATCGCAGAATTAGAATTTCGCAAAAAAAGTCACTATTGCGGGCCACGATCGTGGCCCGTGGCGGTTAAAGAGTTAAAGTACTGCTGATCAAACTACTGCTTTTGAATGCTCAAAACAATAAATCAGTGGGATGCCATCAAATGAAAAATTCAAAATAAACACCGTTAACGATACATGTTCTTAACTAATACTGTCATTACTTACTTTGGTAACAATGTGAGTCTGTTCATCGTCCATGCACCTGCACCTGCACCTTGCTCACTGAAGTCCTGGTACCAATCTCATAGTACAGTAGAGCTGTGCAGCTCCAGGAGGCATTCAACATCATCCACTACTCCTCCATAATTATGTTGACCTATTGTTGTGTCCCAGTGTCCCAGCAACTGCTGAAGAATTCGAGGGGTGTGTTGTGGTTAAATTTAACTTCCGTTCCTGAGTGAACACCAATCCCCATGTAAAGTGGACGGTGGGTGTGGCTAAAACTACTACGGAAGCAGCTCATAAAATATAAAATTATGTTGAATGTGCAAGCTTAATTAAGTGGCAAGCAAGTCAGTAAAGCGTGATAAGAATCTAGTTGCAAGATGAAATACTCAATAGCTGTGTGTCTGGTCCTCTCTATGCTGTCCTGTGTTGAATGTATGACACTCCTGCAATCTGGCAAAGAGCCCTTCAAGAGTCGAAAAGCACCATCAGGTATCTAGATATATAATTATAGCCTTATAATTACAGGGGTATAGCTATATATATTAAAATTAATGGCATGCAGCAACTCCTCACTCAGTAGATCTAGTTGTGCAGGCACTATAATTATATACATGGATGCAGGGTCTTGTGCATGGTCGTAAATATAAATTTGCAGTGTAAGTGGCTGATAGAAACTTTGTCACAAATTTTTATCACAAGTGTGAACTATATAATTATAGTCTATATTTGCATTGAGCTAATCTTTGCAATTTTACCATAGTCATTATAGATATATACCATCGGTCTACTTCTCTTTTGATATTAACAACATTTCACATTTTGAAATGAAGGTGTTTACCAAACATGAAAGCAGCAACACTGTTTATGGATTCTTAACACTTCTATATTAACACTTCTATATCTAGAGATCTCCTTATGATCAATCCTTCGAAACCATATAGACACTTCCTGTAGGCTCCATACAAGTGAGGGATATTTTATAAGACTGATACATTACACAGATAATAAGTACATGCATTCGACCGACGGGAGTCTTTGTCTCTTTATTTCTTCGAAGATCCTTCCTAGGTGCCAAGCAATCCAGCTACATAGCTATACTAGCTATATGCACATAGGGAGCTGCTTCACAAGGGGAGTTGCCGGTTGTGCTGCAGCATGATTATAGTGACCCAGGGCAACTTCAGGATGATTGAATGCCTCTTAGGTTTGCAGGCTGCTGGACCTCTCTGATTCGAGGCCCCTATTCATAACTCAGGTAAATCTTGTTGCTTGAGAAATGTAGACTCTCTTGATGCCTCTGAGCTCCAGCTCTGTGAGTAGGACAAGATTAAAAAGAAACCGAAGACAGAAGAGGGTTTAACCCTTACCTCACACTGTCCAGTCTCGTCCGTTAGTATATAGCCAAGAGGAGCACTGTTGGGATAGCTGGATATTAGCCATTGCTCCTGTGCAGAGAAGTAGAATACGTGTACATAATCGTATTAAACAGGTTTAATATAGTGTCATTGTCGATCCCCCTGTTTGAGTAGTCTCGCGAGCAGACTTGGACAAGTCTGCTCGTGAGACTACTCGAGACTATACTGTTCGAGCTGATGATGGCAGCACCAAGTCCTCTAGCTCTCACACTCTTCCCTTGATCCACCATAAGATATATCAATGGTGGATCTAGATCTTACCAAACAAAAATGACTTGATAGAACCACACAAGAATATCTGACCTTGACAAGTTTGACAAAGCTTGTCTTCAGAATAATGTTTTCTAAGCTTCAAGGAAGATAAAAGCTTCAGCTATTAAAGAGCCATTCCAATCGATTCCAATAATGATAAACGGGATACTGACTGCTAGTACACGATAGTACACGAATATAAATGTCACAAAAGTGAACAAGAATATGCTAATAGCCAGAATCTGGCTAACGACTGACACATGCACAGACAACTATAGTACCGGGCCTAGTTGTTCGCCTAACCGTTATAAAAGCGAAAACTCGGCCTGGGATCGAGGCTAGGTTTACACTACAACTGCTAAAGTTGCATGGATACTCCTCTTCATACACTCCTGATAGTGGCTATAGAAGAAATCTTTGCGTACAAATTAACACAAACACAACTTGTGATAGAAAAGTCACCAGACCTTTTTTAACCTATAGCGTTCCAATATAAAAAAATCAGAGCTGGTGCGAGACTAATCTATATTCGTATAAATGTGTAACTATGATTTTTTCTGCGCTACTTACAGAGACCATTCACAACTACACGATTGTACAGCCTGTCATTACTAACAGAGTGGATAGCCAGGTAAGCCTAACTTACATGTGCAGCTGCATGAATTTGAATCTGACACTATAAGCTTTAATTGTATTGGTTATATTCTTATATGCATGCAGGACGGCTCTCATCTATTGAAGTTCACACTTACTGTAAATGAGGTATCAGTGCATCTAACTATGAACAAGTGAGATTTCACATAGCACCCATGCAGTGTAGAGTTCTAACAGGGTGGCCAGACTATGGCAGGGAGAGGGGGCAGTAGATGTCACACAAATGCCACATGTGATCATGATAGGATGCAGTCCTGGGTTGTACAGATTCTCTCTATTGTGGTCCTGTATTGACATGACAATGATTGTACGCCCAGAATTTTCCCCAAATTCAATTAGCTTATCATGTTTTCTGTTTTGGTTGGAGGATGGGCTCAGGTCTCCAAAGGGTTTTACCCTAGAGGAGGTCCGACATGCGTGCACGAATCACTACAAGTTCAGTGCATTGATGTCATGCGGTCACGTGATAACGTACAGGCCAAATGTACTGAACTTGTAGTGATTCGTGCAAGCATGTCGGACCTCCTCTGGCTTTACCCACAGTGCATTTCATCATGCATTCCTTTGATCTCAAAGGTCAAAATACAACAAGCTCATTAAACTGCATGGGGGGGAGGGATGAGCCTATTCTTTACTGTGTGGACATAGCGGCTTAAAGGTGGCACTCAAAGCATTATATGTAGGCCATGAAATCAAACTTTGACTTCATTCTAATTCCACCAAAACACAGCCATGCAGTATATGCATTAACGATGTCTTTACCTTGCACTCATTCATACAGAGATTTGTTTCCCCCGCACTTCACAAGCAAGCACTACAACAAGCAAGGAGAGCCTGTTATATCAAAAGTGAGTGGTCACTTTCTCTTTTACAATCCTTTAAGGGTCCCCAGCCTTAAAATATATCTGTTCTTTGTATTGCGTGTATATACTAACTATGAATATCGTTAATTTTAAGAATAGCTGCATGCATGCGGTATAGGCTAGTGTGCATTATTAATCTGAGATTTGTTCTGCTGCATTATGTAACACTGCTATGAATATTATTTCTCAAGTGGGCGTTAACCGACTTGATCACACGTGGCTAATTCACAGCATATAAATTACAGTTAATGTGATACTGCATTGCGGTTTCGCAACTATATAACAGAAGTGTAACCAACCATGTGCAAAATGCTGTGGATCAAATCCAAAATAGGGCAATTAACCTGACCTCCTTTCTTAACAGAAGGTCGGGCCACAACTAGTTATACCCTAAGATATATATAACAGCACATACCGTGGGCTTGTGGTCAAACAGCTTGTATAAACTATAACTTTGATCTTTAGTGCAACAACCATAGTACAAAGTACATTCCCTAGCACAAAGTATTTAAAACTAGATTCTCTGATTTTCAGCGCAAAAGACACAAAGACAACAATAATTATGCCTGCACGCGTGCACCTCACTAGCTTCCTGCGCAGATACAGTGAGCCCCACCCCCTAGCTAGCTGCATGTATTAATTGTATAAGTTCTCGTGTATCGTTTTAACCGGCTTGTCCAGGCTTGTAATATTTTCTCATTCCTGCATGTGTGTACTTGATTTACACGTTGGGTTGATTGCTTCAATATAATGCATGAGTGTAAAGACACGTACGTCACCCATTCCTGATCTCTGCTGCACGTGAGTACTAACCACAACTCTCCCCACCCAGGGCCCTGTGAACTGTTTCTACCAGGGATGGGTAGAGGGTCACCCGGAGTGGAGGGCCACAATGAGCACCTGTACAGGATTAAAGTGAGAAAATCTGTTAATTAATATGTATTATAATTATGGTTATAGAAACAGCTGTAAAATAAGTCCACAAATTTAATGTCTGCCGATGCATTTTTATGTCATCCTGAAAATTTGTAACACTATTATTATATTATTATTATAATAACCTCATGTAATAATCATTGTAGGGGATCATTTGGAGACTCAAACAGTGCAGACCAGTTCTTCCATATTGAGCCTCTGGATTCAAGTGGCACTCAGGTAGCATCTTAATTATAAAGTATTGCGCTTGTTTGTTAGTGAAATGATATGTTTGCCAAGTAATTGTCAAACTCATTCCTCCATACGGCATATTATAGTAATGCGAGCATGTTATGCCTTGGTATTCAGAGGTGGAGGAATTGTCCAGATCAAATTATGATAAGACTTTAAAGCATTTCCGTTCACGTTTCCTATAGCAGCTGGATGCACCTCATGTACTGTACATGGAGTCAGAGTTTAAAGCCAGAGAGATTGGTTGTGGTGAGTCACATATAGCATTATATAACATCCTGCACAGTTTATTCCCCTAGCCAATATTGATGTCTACCCATTTTCCGAGAATAGTACATTGTAGCTATTTCCTAGCAGTGGTCTTGGCAATAGTTGGTCTCGATAATATAGCTTGGTTGATTGGCTGTGGTGTTCAATTAAGTCCTTATTACATAAATGTATTTGCTGTTTCGTGTACGTGTATAGATTGTTGTTTCATTTCAGGAATCCCTAACTCTAACCACAACTCTTCGGATGGGTTAGCAATTGATCTCTCTGATGCCAAACTTAGAGTAAGTTAATTTGGATGACTATACCTTTGAGTATTTGTACGATATCTGTTGATCATCGTACTTGTAAGTGGCATGTTGGTATGTTAGTGAGGTCAGTTATATAAAGAGATCATCAATAGAGCCTTTTAAAGGAGGTGTTGTTTTGTACACAAGCTGCTCATTTTGTGCCTGGCCGTTATAATTATAATGCAGTTGGTCTTTCTTCAGGGATGGCCTTTGAGGGGTTCCACTGTAACAGGGAATAAGAAGATTACTCTGGTTTCTGATGGTATCCAAATTAAGTAATTGTTTTGTCTTGTGCAGCGGAAAAGACAGAACAGCCTAGGTGAGCTGATAGTAGAGTGGGCAGTCATCAACGACCAGCGCCAGGTATGTACATGCAATGTATGTACCCAATCTCATATCCTGGTGCCCTCTGGAGAGTTAACTTATAGTCGAACCTGTTCATATAATTATACAGTGTAGATACTTTTCATAAGTGCCCGGGTTATAAAATACAGTTTGTTCATTCCTCTGACACTGGTCCATGTTTAGATCTATCTTTAGAGAACAAACTTTTGGCTATTAAGAAGGTGACCTTTTTGTTTCGGGGGTTGCTTTGAACACAAGCTGCTGATTTAGGACCAAGGTGCTGGGCTGTACGTATATGGCAGTTGGCCTTTCAACTAAAAAGATTCCACTGCAGTTGGTGATGCATGGTTGCTGCTAGCTAACTTTCTGTCCTCTCAGTTTCAAGATTATGGGACAGTGAATGAAACGGTGCAAAGATCTATGGAGCTCACCAACTACATTGACATGGTGAGTGAGTTACTAACGTACATCTAATGCAGCAACTATTATATTTCTTACCGTGTACTATATGTTATGAGCCCATTAATAATAATTATTAGCTTGTAGTTTCAACGAGTATTATAATTATGCATAATTTCAAAGTCTCGTATTTTCTACAACGATTGTAGCTCAGCCTTTGTTTGTAATGAGCAACTGAGACTTGCTTATGTACATGTACATGCACACAAACTCTCACACCCTCATACACACGCACGTACACACACGCACACACACCCACCCACACACAAACATGCACACGCGCACACACACACACCCACATGCATACAAATATGCACACGCACACACACACACACCCACACACACACAAACATGCACGCACGCACGCACACACGCACACACACACACACACACACACACATACACACACACACACACACACACACACACACACACACACGCACACACACACACACCCACACACACACAAACATGCACGCACGCACGCACACACGCACACACACACACACACACACACACACACACACACACACACACACACACACACACACACACACACACACACACACACACACACACACACACACACACACACACAGCTGTACAGAGGTGAGTACAGTATTCGCATTGTGCTGACTTATGTTGAGACATGGAATACTGGAGACAGAATTGCGATTGTTTCCGACCCATCTTTACTGCTGGACAACTTTGAGGCCTACAGTATATCGAGTCACAAAGACAGCGCCATGCTCTTCACGTATGTATATATTTCTACACTCTGAGTGGTTGATAGCGTCCACATAGTTTTTGTGTGGATACTATCTCTAATTGTTGTTTAACCCGAAAGTGATAGTACATGCAGTGCAAGCTTATATATTCTGTAATCAACAAATGACTATGTAAAGAGCTGTTCCCCCCTCACACACACATGCACATACAGAGGTATTGACCTTGACGGTGACACTCTGGGTATAGCCAATGTTAGAGCGATGTGCAGTAACACTCGATCAGTGGGGATCATTGAAGACAGGGGTAGGAGTGTGGAAAGTACTGGAGCCACTGCTGCCCATGAGTTGGGACACATCTTCAACATGCATCATGATGACTCTCCCAGTGAGTGGAAGGAGGATATAGTGATACTGAGTTTGCTTTGTTTCATTTCAGAATGGGAAATATGAGTGCATGAATCTTGAACCAATAGTTTGATGCTTCTCTTGCATGTCCTTATATAGTGAACCATGGCATTCGCAGGGGCCAGGGTTTCTTATTGATCCAATGTCATGGCATGTATGCCTATTTAAAACTTCTAAACTTATGACTCCATAATAATTCTGCTAACATGTACTCTGATATGAAACCATCCTTTGCTTGTTACCTACTCCACAGGAGTATGTTCGTGTAATGACCCGTCAGGGAACTGTATCATGGCTAGCGCTCTGCTGTCAAATTCTACCCCACCCACTCGATGGTCCTCCTGCTCACGTGATGACCTCGTTGTAGGCTTCTCAACACACAATCTCAACTCTTGTCTGTTCAACGAGCCAGCGGTCATTTTGGGAGAGGGAGCATGTGGGAATGGACTCAGAGAAGAAGGGGAGGTCTGCGACTGTGGAACTCCAGAGGTGACCTTAATATTGGGCTAACAGTATAATAATTATTATGTATAGATACCTTGAATATTGGTCTCAGAGATTTCACAGTGATTATATGCATTGGCATTGTTTTTAGCAACAATCTCATGGTCAATCATATTTCCCACTATTAATTTTGAAGCATGCATGCATGTGAAAAGTATTCAATTGTACATGTGTGTATTTAATATCTATAATTTTTATTGCCAATAAATTTTTGCCCTACCGCCTCCATCGAGGCATCAGCACCTGCGGTGCATTCATTAATTATATTATAATAGCTGCTGGGGGCCAGGGATGAATATATTTGCTGTACACACTGCATACAAATATGGTCAATATACAGGGGCGTAAATGTACTGAGCGTTCTCTGGGAACAAACCATTATTATGACAACTGAACACAAAAATAATATTATGCATCATCAATCATCAATGTCTGATTGCATAAATCCATGAAGTGCCAAAGAACTGTTTGTATACAACTCCAGAAAAATTTATAATTGCATCATTTTAGCCCTACACTCGATTTGCAAATGTTCATTGTGATGCAGTATGATATGATCTATAACCGTCCTTTTACTAATATTATTGCGATGTGACTGAGCCAATTTCATCATCCCTTGTATATATACATGCATGTACTTATAGATCTGCACTGATCCCTGCTGCAATGCCACCTCCTGTCAGCTAGTGGATGGAGCTGAGTGTTTCTCCGGCTCTTGTTGTGATAGCTGTCAGCTTCGTCCCTATGGCACCATTTGTCGTGAGTCCACTCAGGAGTGTGACATCACAGAGTATTGCTCTGGTGACTCCTCGGACTGTCCGGAGGATTTCAGAGTTCAGGACGGACAGTTCTGCAACAACAACGACTCGTACTGCTTCTCTGGCATTTGTATCTCGTATAATTCTCAGTGTCAGATTGATTTCAGTGAGTAACTTAAAATTGTGCTAGTGTGGGCTGCTATCAGTAAACACAAAAAAATTTTTATTTCTGTGAAATTCATTCGCCTAAACTGTGCTATCAGATTACGTAGATACATTCTTATATCGACCCCTCCACCCCTCATGCAGACACCAATAAAGGTATAGACCAGTGCTACTTAAGGAACCTAGTTGGTAATCAATTTGGCAACTGTGGCCATGACCCATCACAAGGCCAATACCTCTCGTGTGCATCAGGAAACGAAATGTGTGGTCTCCTTTTCTGTGAATTTGGGGAATTTACCAACCCGAACAATATCTTCACCACCATCATCACAGTTTCAAACAGAGATGACAATGGAGTGTCTCGCCAGTGTCGTGGCTCAGTCACCCCGACAACATCGGATGCTGTGAACCCTGGACTGGTTGATGAAGGCACAAAGTGTGGAGATGAAATGGTAAGTCTGACCTAGCACGGCAAGTATCATGCATGAACTAATCTATGAAATTTGGATTTATGTCTTGTTAATTCGTAGTTGTGATACTTGTGAAGTATATACACCATTAATTATACTGCATTACGATACTGTTTGCAGGTGTGCTTTCAACGACAGTGTGTTCCCTTAATGAACCTGGCCATCCCTCCTTGTCTGATGGGAGGCAATGGACTCACCTGCTCTGGAAACGGGGTATGCATGGTAACCTAATACGCACACGATACTGTGTGTGAGCAGAGTAGGATGAGTGTACACATGATGTAACGTGCCAATTGTGTTGCAGTGTGATCTCTAATATGACACACACATTTCTCTCTTTCCAGATATGCAACAGTGACAATATGTGCTCGTGTAATGTTGGCTTTAGTGGGTCTGACTGCAGTGAGTCTATTGATGCACTCAGTGCAGGACCATCAGGTGTGTGTGTGTGTGTGTGGGTGTGGGTGTGGGTGTGTGTGAGTGGACGCTCTTATAGTTGTACTCACAGTGCAACTGTTGGGCAGTTACAGCTGGAATACATATGCAGACACACATAGCTGTACCGTATGCCTTCTGCAGCTACGCCCCAAGGCTAATAGCTGTACAGTTATAACACGGGCACGAGGGATGTTTGGAATATATTATTGCACTGAAGCACGAGGGCGCCAACCCCGAGGGCTGAGTGCACTAATATAATAATAGTTTTAAAACTGTCCAAAGTTCATTTTATAGAAGATTCTGTGTTCCTAGACCTAGTCCTCGACCTCGTGATGCATGTCAATTCTGCTTCACCATAACACTAGAAGGGTTTCTTTTTGCTGGGCTTGAGCTGTTTTGTTTTGCAGCAGTGTAGAGGCGAGCTTCTTTGGCTTGGTTATGAGGCCGAGGGTAGACCATCGTGGAGGGCTGTTCGAGCGCGAGCAGCAGTTACACTGAGCAGTAGGGTGGGGCTGTTTTGCAGTACCAGAAGTGGGGTGGGGCTGTTTTGCAGTGGTTTCAGTGTTGGAATTCCAACAATTAATTTTTGTGTCAAGCCATTCGTCGGTCATGCCAATCTTATACGCTGCAGATACCGGCGTCTAGAAAGGAGAAGAGATGGAGCTGCATGTGTCTGTAATAGTTATTGACTGGTTGACTAGTAATTATGGTTTATAACCAACCAATGCCGAGGGCGCAGGCAACCAGTCAACAACTGATTTATTTACTAAGCAACCACCTTCCTAGCAACAATTCACTCACAGCTTTTGAAAAAGAATGCAAAACTACTCTGCTCGAGCTAACTCTCCTCGCTCCAACTCTCCTCTAGCTTGCAGACACGACCCATTTTGCTTGGGCATGTGCGACTGGACCGAATGCCCATGCGTACTACTAACCCAGCCCACAAACCCGACTCGCCCACTTTTGCAAGAGTCGCTTCCCACAAACTCGCTGCAAGAGTCCGCATTGCTGGATGAACAGCCTTCCACTTCCAAGCGTTTCAAGTTCGCAACTGAAGACAAGCTAGCAGAAATGGCAAAGGGGTTTACTCCACAAAACACCAGCAAGGCTACTAAATGGTCTCTCAAAGTGCTTGAACAGTGGAAAACCGCAAGGAACCAACAATACCCGAATGAAACAGTTCCAGAAGACCTCCTCAAATCCAGTGACCCCCAGTTTCTGAATACTCACCTTTCAAGGTTCGCTGTTGAAGTAAGGAAGGTTAACGGCGACAAGTACCCACCCTCAACCATTCATCAGCTACTTTGTGGACTACTCCGGCACATGAGAGATACTAATCCTGGATGCCCAAACTTCCTGGATAAGCAGGATTCTCGTTTCAAGCCTCTCCAAGGTACCCTAGACTTCCTCCATCGGTCGAGATACACTGATCAAGAAGTTCAAAACGATGTGTCAGCAAGCAAACATCCAAGGAAGGAAAACAAACCACAGTTTGCGGGCAACTGGAGCTACTCAGCTTTACGAGAGTGGTGTTCCCGAAAAAATAATACAAGAGCGTACCGGGCATCATTTACTAGAAGCACTCCGTGTGTACGAGCGAACCAACAACATACAGCACCAAGCTGTGTCATCGGTCCTGTCTGCCCCATCTCACTCATCTTATGCTGCAAAACTGCACTCGAGCATTGAAAATTGTGAAAATGTGACTCATCACGCTCAAATGTCAGCTGGACTATCGTTTAACAACCTGTATGGATGCACCATTAACTTTAATGGTATGCCATCAGCAGCATCCACGACTACATCTATGGTACAGTCACAAGTATCACATCAGGAGCCAGAGTAGACAGCATGGATACAGAGCTGGAACATTATGTGATATAGTTATCTATCTGTTCTGTATAATAATTATTGACACAGCTATTGCTATTATGTTTATTATTTAAAATCTTGATAGTGCCTGTAAGAAGTAAAAATATGAGCCATATTCCATACTTCCCTGGGGGAAGTAAAATATGGCTCATATTCACTGGAAATCACCTAGGATACAGACTGAATCAGTAAATAAAGAGAGTTATCTCTGTCATTTTTTTCTGCAGTTTATATTGTGTTACTAAGACAGTGTTATGTTGCTATGCTGTTGCTATGCTCTCAGGATATAAACTAGTTATAACATACACACTTTAAAGTCTATAATCACCCGCAACTTTTTTAATTCACCACATTTACATATGCATGTAGGGATAACGTAAATGTTAAATCTTCGCACCTCCTCTGATTAAATACGTCATATTGATGTGCCCTTTACAACGTTTCACAGGCAACTGCACTATATCTGTTGAACCTACTGGGGGAACTATAACAGCGACCTTGGTTGATGGTACTACAGTGAACTATGATAGTTTGAACAATACAGTGTTGGAGGGAACTGTGCTGACTTACCAATGTGACAATGGACTCACACTGTTTGGGTCAGTGAATATCACATGCATGGGTGATGGAAAATGGAGCTCTGATCCTGGCCTGGTAGGATGCTTTCAAACTGGTAAGTGTAAATGTCTGCATAGCTAGTAATACTACTGTATATAGTCGCTATAATAATTATTTTATATCGATGTGATTGAGCTGTCTAATAACCACAGGGTCTGTAGAGACTAGCTTGACAATAGTGTATTATATCACTGTATGCATGTACCATACCCTCGCGAAAATAGGACCATCCCCTCTTTTGCTTCAAAGTTCTTGTGTGAACATACACACGTATAATAATTATATGGTTCAAACCAAATGCATGTTTGTGATGTGCTAGCCAATCGTTATTCAGCTTTATTTTCCCCACAGCACAATGCCCCCCTCTGCCAGAGATAGCCAATGGAATGATCTCCTACTCTCCTGATAACACTTCTGATTACAGTGTCGGAACTTTGGCCACCTACAGCTGTAACCCAGGTTATGTGCTCGTAATAAATCCAGGCTCTGAGATGAGGAATTGTGTCGATGCTGGTGATGGTAGCGGAGGTGTATTCATTAGACAGGCTCCAACTTGCGAACGTAAGCAAGGAAATGCATGTACAGTACATTTGTTCATGCCAGGATATTACTTTACGATGGAACTCTTACGATCAATGGTTTCCTGTTTACAGCCAACTGCACTGTACCTGCTGAACCTACTAATGGAACTATAACAGCTACCTTGGTTGATGATACGACAGTGGACTATGATAGTTTGAGCAATACAGTGTTGTTGGGAACTGTGCTGACTTACCAATGTGACAATGGACTCACACTGAGTGGGTCAGTGAATATCACATGCATGGGTGGTGGAGAATGGAGCTCTGATCCTGGCCTGGTAGAATGCTCTCAAACTGGTAAGTGTAAATGTCTGCATAGCTAGTAATACTACTGTATATAGTCGCTATAATAATTATTTTATATCGATGTGATTGAGCTGTCTAATAACCACAGGGTCTGTAGAGACTAGCTTGACAATAGTGTATTATATCACTGTATGCATGTACCATACCCTCGCGAAAATAGGACCATCCCCTCTTTTGCTTCAAAGTTCTTGTGTGAACATACACACGTATAATAATTATATGGTTCAAACCAAATGCATGTTTGTGATGTGCTAGCCAATCGTTATTCAGCTTTATTTTCCCCACAGCACAATGCCCCCCTCTGCCAGAGATAGCCAATGGAATGATCTCCTACTCTCCTGATAACACTTCTGATTACAGTGTCGGAACTTTGGCCACCTACAGCTGTAACCCAGGTTATGTGCTCGTAATAAATCCAGGCTCTGAGATGAGGAATTGTGTCGATGCTGGTGATGGTAGCGGAGGTGTATTCATTAGACAGGCTCCAACTTGCGAATGTAAGCAAGGAAATGCATGTACAGTACATTTGTTCATGCCAGGATATTACTTTACGATGGAACTCTTACGATCAATGGTTTCCTGTTTACAGCCAACTGCACTGTACCTGCTGAACCTACTAATGGAACTATAACAGCTACCTTGGTTGATGATACGACAGTGGACTATGATAGTTTGAGCAATACAGTGTTGTTGGGAACTGTGCTGACTTACCAATGTGACAATGGACTCACACTGAGTGGGTCAGTGAATATCACATGCATGGGTGGTGGAGAATGGAGCTCTGATCCTGGCCTGGTAGAATGCTCTCAAACTGGTAAGTGTAAATGTCTGCATAGCTAGTAATACTACTGTATATAGTCGCTATAATAATTATTTTATATCGATGTGATTGAGCTGTCTAATAACCACAGGGTCTGTAGAGACTAGCTTGACAATAGTGTATTATATCACTGTATGCATGTACCATACCCTCGCGAAAATAGGACCATCCCCTCTTTTGCTTCAAAGTTCTTGCACAAGGGTATTTTGACTTGATTATACGCCCACCCAGAATGAACAGTTAGTTGCAGAGAAAGGTAACAACTAACACAAATCTCAGAACAAAGTCATCACCTGCAAACTTTGTCCATCTTTTGGGAAGTTCCTGCTGCTACTTCTGACGAGCAATGAATAGAGTCAGAGTCCACTTCTTCATGTTCATTCTTATCATGCTTCAATCGTACTCATGCATTAGTTTATAACATTGTTATTGTCAATGAAAATACAGACATAGCCACAAGTGTAAGCCTCGATTTGAGGGTGGGCATATATTCGAGTGAAAACTCGCTGTTTGCGATTATAAGCCTAAAACGTCTGGGTGGTCGTATTCTCGTGAGGGTACAGTACAATTATTATTGTAAGAAATAAGGATTATAATAGTCTTGCTCTTGAACTTCAGGTACACCTCTAAGTGTGAGCGTTGTAATTGGAACCACTGCGGCCATTATTATCATTATTTTGTTTGTTTCATTGAGCTGGGTTATAGTTTGTGTTCGGATCTACAAGCGAAGAAAACTGTCGAGAACACAACAACCTGCAACTGACAATGTGCTGACTCAGAGGTAATCCGTAATACAATTTTATAGACACATTTCTCATTGTGCAAAAGCTATAGAAATAATTATTAGAGATGCACAACTTTTCATGAGACACGTACCTCTTTATGATCTCGCATCCTTATCTGCTATTATCATCAGACCAATTTATCCACTGTCAACTCCTTTTGATGAGACCTCTACAACTGGTCGTACATCTCAAGTATCTCTCACTGATAGACATCACTCTTATAAACCATTGACTGATATTGACGAAGAAGAGTCCACTGCAAACGAAACTCTTAATGTCACAGGAAAAGCCTCTGAGGGAAGTGTTGAAGAGGTTTCAAGTGCTATAGCCAATGCTTGTACGTTACATGAACTAATTATAATAATGTGTGCATGCAAGATTACTAAAACCTTTTGGCTAAAATTTAGTTCAATTGCTGGGCCTCTCAAGCACGTAAGTTAGTCGGACGCCGCCGCCCTCTAATTTCGAGCAATTAATTATGTGTAAACTATTGTACAAGTTCACAATTTGGGCTTGCGTGCATACAATACCAATATGTACTTCTTCGCTGACCTATGTATACGGTATGGTATACATACAGCTTTGTAGTCACATGATCACTCCGTCCAGGGTCACTGATACTTGGTAATGTGATGAAGCTGCCTGATCTATCAGAATCTCTAAAGATACCAGGATCTCAGCTGAAACTGAGCAGTGATCCCATTGGACAAGGTGAGAGATATTACGTACGTATCTTCTATTGTACATGTACAGTACGTGTATTTCTTATTTTGCATGATTCAGCACCGTTTAAAAATTGTTGCAAAACCTTGTTTCCAGGGGAAACTGGAATGGTGTATAAAGGTCTACTAATGAACTGGAAAGATGAGCCATTGCAAGCTGTGGCTGTGAAGACATTGAAAGGTAACTTACACAACCAGCTAGCTACATGTTATATAAATGTAGCTATTGAAATACCAAATCAAATGTACAATCACCTTTTATATATATAATTATGTATCGTCTTATTTTTAGGTTTATTTTCTTCTTCGGATATTCAATTTCTGATTAGTGAGATTATCAAGATGAAGGATTTCAACCACCCTCACGTCATGCCCCTGATTGGAGTGTGTCTAGATGCCGGACCTGGTGTTTCCATGGTGATGCCACATATGACCAATGGGAGTGTACTGGATTATTTGAAAAAGGAGAGAAGTGGTTTAAAATTGACTGATAATTGCAGCAAAGAAAAGGTCAGACACGTACTAGCAAAGGGCTTGATTTCTAACTGCATGGAGACTTCTTAGAGTAGTGCTTCCCTTGGGCAGACCAGAAGTGGTCGTAAAAGAGGCAGCCTGCTAACACACAAGTTCAAACACATGCCATATATGGAGACTTGTTATTAACCTGGCATGACTTGCATGCTTCACACATGACTCGCCCAGGCCAGCCATACCACTAGGTTCCTATATTATGAGCTCATACCCAGATCACACACCACATATGCCTCTAATACAATTATCACACCCACACCACATATGCTCTTTTTGATGAGCCAGCTGGGGTTCCTAGAAACACAGCTCTTGGTACAGTGAAACCTTATATTGTGGTAGACCAACAGTCCAACAGTGGTTGTAATAAAGGAAGTGGCTGCTAACACAGACAGGCCAAATACATGCTGTGGAAACATTGTATGGTGCCCATTAACCTGGCTAGCAGAAAGTATATAGACTATATAGGCTCATGCATATAATTATATTATTTATATGCAGATACATCAACGATTCCCAAATATTCCATTGATAAGTGTAATCCATTCTCACACCACACACACACACACACACACACACACACACACACACACACACACACACACACACACACACACACACACACACACACACACACACACACACACACACACACACACACACACACACACACACACACACACACACACACACACACACACACACACACACACACACACACACACACACACACACACACACACACACACACACACACACACACACACACACACACACACACACACACACACACACACACAATCCATTCTCACACTACACACACACACACACACACACACACACACACACACACACACAAACACACACACACAGGCACAGAGTGTCAGGAAGCTGTTGTTGAGAATGTGTCATCAGATTGCCCTAGGAATGGAATATCTCTCTCAGCAAAGATTCATTCATCGAGACTTGGCAGCACGGAACTGCATGTATGCCTTACATATACTAATTGCTGTACGTTTATACATTATTACTGCAACCGTCTGTTCAGGTTGGACTCTAGTGGTGATGTCAGAGTTGGTGACTTTGGACTGGCCGAGGACGTCTACAGCACTGGATATTTCAGACAGAATGAACGAGCTGATATCAAGCTGCCCTACAAGTGGATGGCATTGGAAAGCCTAAACGATGCCATCTTCACAGAGAAAACAGATGTGGTACGTTTCAACTAGCTCTTAGTAAAATAATACAATAATTATTTCAATACTCCCTGCAGTGGTCGTATGGAGTAACTATGTGGGAGGTCTTCAGTTGCGGTCAGATTCCCTATCCTGGAGTAGACGTCAGGACTCTTGTCAAGTTCCTACAGAGAGGAAGCCGATTGGATGCTCCCGTTAACACTGCCTGTACTACTGAAATGTGAGTCAGTTGGTGCATGCAAGGTTTAATTGAGGGCTTAGTATTGAGCGGCCAATTTCAAAATTGCAAGATGCATTTTGTAGGAGGTATATAATTATGTGTGTTTAGCTATACTCATATATCATACCACAGTAACCTATAGAATACTGATCTTAATAATGATTGCTCCGCATTACTCCAGCTCAGAAGTGATGCAGAGATGCTGGCTGGAGGATTGTGAAGAGAGGCCATCCTTCACTGACCTGTCTTCAATAATGGACGCCATGCTCTCCTCCGTGTCTGACTATGCTGAACTGAACATGAAGCTCCCTCATAATAGCCAAGACCCCATAGGTGATCAATGGCTGTATCTGTAACTGCACTGCTGGTGTATTGTAGCAAGTATAATGAGATCACAACAGTTTATAACCCATGTATATAGTAGGTCACCTCTTCGATCATTATGGCCATTAATTGTTACCTAAGGCGACTGCAAAATATTACTGTTTCGTTTTGAAAATCATTTTTGTTGCAGACATGAGCGGATACGACGATTTAAACGAGGCACTAAGGAATAGAGCGACAAGAACTGACCAATAGCCAGTAATTATTTTTACTCATTTAAACGTGTTTCTATAGTAGGAATTATTTAGTTTTACTGTCACCTGATAATGTTCACAGCAATACGGCAATCATTATTTACGGACTAAAAAGTTATCGGCTAACTTTATAAAAGTATCATAATTTTGTTCAGAAATCAAAACTATTATTGTTTCTTAAGGCAGCTCCTCTGGTACACGATAGTATGTGAGACTATTGGCTTCAATATTCCAATCAGCCAAGCAAATATTGCTGAGTAATTACAGAGTGCCTTTATACGCAGAATGGCCATTCCCCTGTAGGTATCACAACTACATCATCGTCAGCTCCCTTACGATATCGTGCAAGTGTGGTAGATCATGTGACCAAAGAGATTGCGCATTTGCAGAAAATACATTAATAAAATCAGCATGCTGCACAATCATTAATTAATGTCTGTTTACATGTACACACAGCAAATCAAAATACTTTCAACATGGAAATACAAACTGCTATGTAGACAGTACTCAGTATCGGACGTGCATGAACGCTCGACACACTGTTAGCATCCGTGCCTGCTGACACACTGTTAGTATCCGTGCCTGCTGACACACTGTTAGCATCCGTGCCTGCTGACACACTGTTAGCATCCGTGCCTGCTGACACACTGTTAGCATCCGTGCCTGCTGACACACTGTTAGCATCCGTGCCTGCAGATTAAGAGATAAAATATTGCAATTGTAGTGGCTAAACCTGCTAATATCGTTGTACTTCCATTATCTGCCACAGTAGATATTTCTAAGGCAGACAGTGTATTTACGATTGGTAGAATCTTAATTATACTGAGCACTTATTTATTAGCTATACATAGTAAAAGTGCACACCGTGGTGAATTGAGCATTAAAACACACACTATTACTATACATGCATATATGCAAGGGCAGACAAGCTCATAATAGTCATGCCAGAGTTTAATAAGTAACTTGCGTGCAATTGATATAATTATTATACATGTGACTATAATTATATAAAATTAGTTACAGTATTTCACTTAAAGCTACATTTACACATACCTGTTTGAAAGCATCCTACCAGGTCAGGATCAGAGCTCCATTTTCCATCACCCATGCATGTGATATTCACTGACCCAAACTATGAATTTAACATTATCATTTTTAATTCAGCCAGTCACCTAACTCCTACTTATACTCCCCAATTTATTGTCCATAGAGCCAAATAACTTCTGCAGAGGTTATTTGGCTCTATACTGAAACACGCCGAGCCACTTTTCTGACTTTCTGACAGCCATGATTATAGAACGGGAACTGGAATAATTATGTTCAATCCTGGTCTATACACAAGCAATTAAGTATATCAGCCAATAAGTTATGTTGATATACTCAAGTTACTTTAATCGACTGGAACTTGCTGAGCAACTTTTCTGACTTTCCGAGAGCAGTGGTTCGTTAACGGGAACCCAGAAAAATAACATATTCAGTGCTGGTCTAGACATGCATGCAGACATCAGCCAATATGTTGATATATACTCAAGTTTACAATTCTGAGGTTACTTTAATCGACTGGAACTTGCTGAGCAACTTTTCTGACTTTCCACAGTGGTTCGTTAACGGGAACCCAGAAAAATAACATATTCATGCAGTGCTGGTCTATAGACATGCATGCAGATATCAGCCAGTATGTTGATATATACAATTCTGAGGTTACTTTAATCGACTGGAACTTGCTGAGCAACTTTTCTGACTTTCCGAGAGCAGTGGTTCGTTAAACGGGAACCCTGAAAAATAATATATTCAGTGCTGGTCTAGACATGCATGCAGATATCAGCCAGTATGTTGATATATACTCAAGTTTACAATTCTGAGGTTACTTTAATCGACTGGAACTTGCTGAGCAACTTTTCTGACTTTCCGAGAACAGTGGTTCGTTAACGGGAACCCTGAAAAATAATATATTCAGTGCTGGTCTAGACATGCATGCAGATATCAGCTAGTATGTTGATATATACTCTTCTGAGGTTATTTGAATCGACTGGAACTTGCTGAGCAACTTTTCTGACTTTCCGAGAGCAGTGGTTCGTTAACGGGAACCCTGAAAAATAATATATTCAGTGCTGGTCTAGACATGCATGCATGCAGATATCAGCCAGTATGTTGATATATACTCAAGTTTACAATTCTGAGGTTACTTTAATTAATCGACTGGAACTTGCTGAGCAACTTTTCTGACTTTCCGAGAGCAGTGGTTCGTTAACGGGAATCCAGAAAAATAACATATTCAGTGCTGGTCTATAGACATGCATGCAGATATCAGCCAGTATGTTGATATATACTCAAGTTTACAATTCTGAGGTTACTTTAATCGACTGAAACTTGCTAAGCAACTTTTCTGACTTTTCGAGAGCATGCAGTGGTTCGTTAACGGGAATCCAGAAAAATAACATATTCAGTGCTGGTCTATAGACATGCATGCAGATATCAGCCAGTATGTTGATATATACTCAAGTTTACAATTCTGAGGTTACTTTAATCGACTGGAACTTGCTAAGCAACTTTTCTGACTTTCCGAGAGCTGTGCTTCGTAAACGGAAACCCAGAAAATATATTTAGTGCTGGTCTATAGACAAGCAGGTATCAGCCAATAATTATGTTGATATACCTAAGTTTACAATTCTGAGGCTATACTTTAATCGACTGCATGGAACTTCGATCCTGGAGCAACTTTTCAGACTTTCCATGAGTAGTGATTCAACTGTAATTCATAAAAAGCATTTCTGGGACAAGCAATGCAGGCAGTCAGTCCATCCATACCTTCAGTTATTGTTATTTTACTCAACTATAGAACGACTCTTGACGTTCCATGGGCAGTAATTCAAATGTTGATTACAATATTTCACTAGATGCAAGATTATTATTCACGGCTCAGTGCAAAGATAGCCTTTTGAGTAAGTTCGTGACAGAAGATTCAATCATGAGAAACTATATTGAGTTCTGGCTATAGAGATTGAATCAAAGTGTACGGACTATATATATGTAGACTCTATACTATATAATTTCATTTTGCTGGGCTGATAGACTGGTGTGTACCTGGTTTGTTGCATGACCATGCATGCATCTATATATAGTGTGTTGTCAGCAGCTAATTACTATAGGTTTTGCTTGAATAGATGTATTACTGTGTATTGTCTTGATAATTTGATATAATATAGTGTGTCATGGGTGTAGACTAAATTCTATACCAGGATCCATGCAAAACAGTATACACAAACAATCCTTAGTCCTGGCAGTGTATATATACGTAGTCTACACCAGTCCTATATACAATAGGTATATGGACGAGCAGTGACAATGAAGTAGGCAGTGATAATGCTGCGATTGAAAGACAGTTATGAGAGAGAGTGAGGAAAACTCTCACTGGATAAATACAGGCGTATATAGTTACAACATAAACTACATTGCAAGTAGATGATAATCGCTATAGTTAAGCTTGTAGATTGTACACCATCGTCTCTAGATATAATTATATGTCCTATATAGCTGTAATGCAAGGCCGGCCTATATAATTATATAGGCGATAGGAAAATGGGGGTGAGGCTGAAGCCCCCCGCAGGTGATTCTGGTGCATCCAAAGCACTTCCTGACACAGTAATTTATGTTGCTTACATTTTATAGAAGGCAAGCATAATTATATCTCTACCAAAGATTGGAGCGCCCCAATAAAAAAGACTTACTACTGTCGTGGCCGTACCGTGACCATACCGTGACAATTAATCTGTCAGTATGTAAAATGAATAATTATGTCAATAATTTGTTTACACCATAATTATAATTAAATACACCAAGCCACAGGTGTTTCAACCATTGACGAAAAGTCTGTCAAAGAAAGAGATTCCATGAAGTGTTCTGGCATTAGCGAAGATGAGGTGCAAAAATAATTATATTAATAGTTCTCGACTCAACCAGAAAATCAAAGGAAGATTTGAGAATAAACCATCCAATGCATTCAAGCAATCCTTATATAATTATAGCATCAAGTTCATAATAAGCATTATGCATGGACTATTCCGTAGACATACAAAGCAAGATAATAATACAACGTACATACCAGACAGGCTTTAATTAATATGGCCGGGGCTGTTAAAATAATGTTGTGTCGTTGAAACTTAATTATCCAACTGATAGCCTCCCTCACACATATATAGGGCAATATTCTAGATTTATATATTTTAACAGATACACCAAGAGAGGCCGGTATAGTGGATCAACCATATATAACTGTACTCCGACGACCACTTCTTAGTTTTATTCTCTCTCACAGCCAACTATATAGTTATAATCCGCCTATTTGATCCACAAGTAACCTTTTTTTTACAATTCAAGCTATAATTATAACTTCAGCAGTACTTCCACCCAATCATCTCCCTAACCCTCCCAATAATTATGTTAAAACTGCCTATTCATATAGAACTAAAAACAGACAACATCAGCTATTGTATATACAGACATGCAACGGCCACAACAGCGTCCTTAACTGGTTCACCAAGGAATAAGACATAACGTTAAAAACTTGCATGGATTAAGGAAATATACACTACTATCAAGCTATGCAAACTAGAGGAACTGCAATTACAAAACCAATCCCTGATCCTAAAATTGATTATGACACAAACCTATAGCAAAAACTCTAGCAGCCAACCCCAAGAAGCTGTTCTCTAAACCCACTATACCTATGCCCTTGTAACAGATGTATCGTGAACTGCATGCATAAGAACTTACCAGAACTATAGCTAGTGTTAACAATCTGCCTATAATGTTATGTGTTTGTCCATTACAATTTTTACTCAGCGGCATCATACACAAAGTAACATGACTCGCGCACGTGATGAAGTATACTGTAAACTTACTAGTAATCTCCTAGAAAATGTTAACCGTGACGTTTTTAGGGGTGCATGTACAATGACATCTGATTCTAGCTATATCCGTTTGCATTCAACGTTCAGAGCTGCTCACTGCACACTGATAGAAGACGATCTTTTCACAAAAATCATAAATAGAGACAATAGTCGGGTTGATCCTCTTCACTTCCACTCTTTACTCACTGCTAACAAATTCTGTGCGTTGCGTAATGTGTGCGCAAGCTTGCGCAATTGACAGGATATCACGTTACTTTGTGCACAGTTTTGTGTATAGAGGTATTGGTAGTTCGACACTCTTCTCTTCTTATATTATTTATATATACTCTTGCCGTTAACGTATATAGTGCTATATTAATGATATAGTAACTATATTATTTCTAGCACAATACGTATATACGGTATCTCACATAATACCATGGCATAGTTATAGCCATGGGTATACATGTATAACATGCACTCAGCCATAATTTTCATATAATTATCAGTTCACCAATAGTGTGTAATGCTATTCACATGCATGCACACAGTATAGGTAACAGAGCTTTTCCAGTTTGAAAGAGTATGCCCTATATAATTATTTAAATACACTAGCTGAGTTTTGAAAAAAGTGAGACAAATTGTATGACACTATTAGATGCTTAAAACTACTGAAATTTTTTATCTGCATGTTCCCATATAATATGCATAAATGACCTGATCATGACATCTTCAGCAGATTACATCAAGAACGAAGACATTATCAAACTCTATTCTTCTATAAATAATGCTCATAGGACACATGCATGCAGGACACCATCAATGTGTACAGATACCAACTGACCTCACAGAATCTATTGGTTCCTAAATTAAACAGCATTGCAGTTATAGCAGATCTATATAATTATATATATAGAATGCACATTGTTAATTATTACAGCATAAAACAATTTATGCATGCAGTTACCTTGCCCTAGCTGGGATTGAGATGTCTCAGTATAATTATATAGCACTGCTTCGAATAATTTTCACTTTCAGCGTCATAGTGACACACACAACTCAGAACGTCTTTCACACTCAAGCCGAACCAGAAATCCAAAATCAACAAAAATTGAAAATCAGCAAAAAAAATCTGGAGACGCAACTGCTGATTGCTTTGTTGCTTTGTGCAAAATGAGATACTCCGAAAAGACATCAATGCGCAAGACATTATCCACTTGCAATTGTACCTAAATTATATGTCTACATGCAGGATAGTCTATCATGCTCATTAGAACTTGATGCTAAGGATTGCACTGCATTGGACGTAATTATTAAAGCATGGTTTTCTCAAATCTTCCTTTAATTTGATTTCTGGTTGAGTCAGGAACTATTGATATAATTATTTTTGCACCTCTAATGCTCGAATTTCTTTTTAATCTCCCTTCAATGGCATCCTTTTTCTTCTGTACGTAACACATGCGCTTTTCTTTCTGGTTGGTTAATGGGTTTCAATTTCACCCACTGACAGATTGTCACGGTATATGTGTATGGTAGTAAGCCTTTATCATTGGGGCGCTCCGATCGTTGGTAGGGATATGCTTGCCTTCCAATATGGGGACGATTATTTTAAGAAACTGGCCTGGCACGTATTACCACAAAACTAAAACTATAAACGTAGCATAACCATTACGTAATTAACACATTGTACACATCGACAGTTTATGTTGTAACTATATATGCCTGTATACCTCTGATTCAGCACATTATGAGTATTCCTCGCTCACTCTCATATCTTCTTCAATCTCTAGTATTGCAGCATCATCTGCCTACTTCATGATATCGTCCTGCTTATCCATATACCTACATCTATATTGTATAGCTGTAGACTATAATATAATTATACACAACAGGACTTGACTATATAATGAAGATTGTTTGTGTATCATTACTGTGTTGGATCCTGGTATAGAATTTACCTTATAATGTTATTATTAAGGGGTGTTTCCAAAATTAATTTTCAGGGTTTCTGTTTACGAATCACTGCTCTTGGAAAGTCAATAAGTTCTAGTCAATTAAAGTAACCTCAGAATTGTAAACTTGGGTATAATTATAATTATAGGTATTAGTTGATACATGCTTGTCTAAGAACAGTATACTGAACATTTTCAGGGTCAAGTTCCGTTTACGAATCACTGCATGCTCTTGGAAAGTCTAAAAAGTTGCTCAGTAAGTTCCCAGTCGATTAAATTAACCCGAGAAGAGTGTATCAACGTATTGGTTGATACCTGCTGGTCTAAAACCAGCACTAAATATACTTTCTGGGTTTCCGTTTACGAAGCACTGCTCTCGGAAAGTCTGAAAAGTTTCTCAGCTAGTTCTTGCTCAGCAAGTTCCAGTCGATTAAAGTAACCTCAGAATTGTAAACTTGAGTATAATTATATCAAATACTGGCTGCATGATATCTGCATGCATGTCTAGACCAGCACTGAATATGTTATTTTTCTGGGTTCCCGTTAACGAACCACTGCTCTCGGAAAGTCAGAAAAGTTTCTCAGCAAGTTCCAGTCGATTGAAGTAACCTCAGAAGAGTATAATTATATCAACATACTGGCTGATATCTGCATGCATGTCTATAGACCAGCACTGAATATGTTATTTTCAGGGTTCCTGTTAACGAATCAGTGCTCTCGGAAAGTCAGAAAAGCTTCTTAGCAAGTTCCAGTCGATTAAAGTAACTTGAGTATTTCAACATACTTATTGGCTGATACGTGCTTGTCTATATTATATCAGGACTGAACATAATTATTCCAGTTCCCGTTCTCGAATCATGGCTCTCAGAAAGTCAGAAAAGTGGCTCGGCGTGTTTCAGTATAGAGCCAAATAACCTCTGCAGAAGTTATTTGGCTCTATGGACAATAAATTGGGGAGTATAAGTAGGAGTTAGGTGACTGGCTGAATTAAAAATGATAATGTTAAATTCATACTAAATCTAGCTCAGTGTACAGACAAAATTAATTCAGTCATTGTGCATGTAGCTAGCTAGAGTCTACTGCAGACATGTGCTAGTAGCTAGCTATAAGTCTATACTGCAGACAATGGAGAGTCTACTTAAAACTAGGCTGGCCAGCTTTCTACTTACTTACATAGACTAGTAGAGTGATCAGGCAAGAGGATATATCTCTGTGCAAAATCAAAGGTTAACCTTGGAATGCATTGCCCTGCTACGCCCACTCATTTACTCTTCACTTCCGCTTTTTCCGATTTCTGGCTTTCTGGTCCTACATGCGCACTATTATTGGCGATCTGTACTGCAACACCCCACCCACACACAGTACCCACAAACCTTTAACCATTGCATCAACAAATGCCTACTGCATGCTGTCATGCCCACGGATGAAACTTGATGTGATGGTATAGTCATGAAGGCACTAACATTGTAATTAACATGACCATCACGATCCCAATCACCTATGGCAACTATCAGCCCGAGCAACTTCCCAAGGGAGCTAATGATGATGTAGTTGTGAATCTTCGTATATTTGAAGTTATCTCCGACCACGGTGCAGCTGATACCTATAGGAGAATGGCCATTCTGCGTATAAAGGCACTCTGTCAAGTATACTCAGCAATATTTGCTTGGCTGATTGGAATATTGAAGCCAATAGTCTCACATACTATCGTGTACCAGAGGAGCTACCTTAAGAAACTTGTATAATTATAGTTTGGAACTTTGACTTTGAACACATGATAATTATATAAGTATAGAAATTAGCTTAGTCTGTAAAAATTATGTACCGTATTGCTGAAAAAGTTCAAGTGAAATCAATGCCAATACATAATCACAATTTCATCATGATTTTACAATGCTGGCTATTGGTCAGTTCTTGTCGCTCTGTTCCTTAGTGCCTCGTTTAAATCGTCGTATCCACTCATGTCTGCAAAAAAAGCAAAACATTAATATTTCGCAGTAACCAGTAATATTTTTGCACAGTTGCCTTTGGTAACAATAATGGCCATAGGTGGTCCACTAACACGTATTCATGCTATGGACACTTTGGGGTATATTACTGCTATATACGATCTCATTACATCATATTAGAGATACATACATTGTACCAACAGTGCAGTTACAGATACAGCCATTGATCACCTATGGGGGGGTCTTGGCTATTATGAGGGAGCTTCATGTTCAGTTCATAGTCAGACACAGAGGAGAGCATGGCGTCCATTATGGAAGACAGGTCAGTGAAGGATGGTCTCTCTTTAGAATCCTCCAGCCAGCATCTCTGCATCACTGCTGAGCTGGAGTGATGTAGAACAATCTTTAAGATCAGAGACATGATTATTATGAATAACACATAATTATTGACCTTTCTAAAATCTACAAAACTTATCTTTCATGAAGTTTTGAAATTGGCCACTCAGTAACAAGCCCTCAATGATTGCATGCACGCTTATCCCACAAACTGACTCACATTTCTGTAGTACAGGCAGTGTTAACGGGAGCGTCCAATCGGCTTCCTCTCTGTAGGAACTTGACAAGAGTTCTGACGTCTACTCCAGGATAGGGAATCTGACCACCACTGAAGACCTCCCACATAGTCACTCCGTATGACCACTGCAGGGGGTATTGTATTATTTTACTAAGAGCTAGTTGAAACGCACCACATCTGTTTTCTCAGTGAAGATGGCATCGTTTAGACTTTCCAATGCCATCCACTTGTAGGGCAGCTTGATATCAGCTAGTTCATTCTGTCTAAAATATCCGGTGCTGTAGACATCCTCGGCCAGTCCAAAGTCACCAACTCTGACATCACCACTAGAGTCCAACCTGAACAAAGGGTTGCAGTCTGAGTGAACTGTTCTTAGCTGTAATATACAGTGACTGAGAATAGTCCCCCGCTAGCGCTTACCATCACTAGTTGTGCTGAGTAAGGGGGAATTCTTACGCAAAATCAAGTAGCTAGGCTAAGCTAAATATATAGGTACAGTTTTTTTAATAATAGCTACTAGAAAATATGGGGGGGCCCCAGCCCCTGGAAGCCCCCCCCCTTCATACGCCACTGGTGTTACACTATATATATCTACTTTGTAAGCGTACATGCAGTTCCGTGCTGCCAAGTCTCGATGAATGAATCTTTGCTGAGAGAGATATTCCATTCCTAGGGCAATTTGATACCACATTCTCAACAACAGCTTCCTGACACTCCGTACCTGCATGTGTGTAGTGTGAGTATACTGAGCACAAAACGTACTTTGCAAATTGTTGGTATGGAAAGGGAAATTTTTGCTGACCTTTTCTTTACTGCAATTATTAGTCAATTTTAAACCATTTCTCTCCTTTTTCAAATAATCCAGTACACTCCCATTGGTCATATGCGGCATCACCATGGAAACACCGGGTCCGGTATCTAGACACACTCCAATCAGGGGCATGACGTGAGGGTGGTTGAAATCCTTCATCTTGATAATCTCACTCATCAGAAATTGAATATCGGAAGAGGAAAACAAACCTAGTTATTGTACCAATTTGATTTTTTCCATTATATACATGTAATAATTATATAGCCCTTGATATACATTATAGTATAATGAAAGCACCATGGGTGCTGATGCCTCAGTGGAGATGCCAAAGCTACATAACATAAAGCTACTACATGTATACAGAGTCATGCAGTGGCGATGCAGGAATGTTGAAAGGGAGGTCGGTTAATTAAAAAATAGGTCATCACTTTTCCTATAAGCAATGAGCATGCGCATTAGAGAGCCCTGCCCACATATCAATTGCATGAAATCAGCCTAGTAACTACAGATCACCATCATTTAAGCTGAATTGCTAGCTATAGTAAGTTGATCTCCATGCAGTGTGTTCTTGTGTGAAAGGGGGGAACCCATGGAACCTGTCTGGATACGCCACTGTCATGATGAACATTAATTTTTGCAGTTTGCTGCATGCAAACTCAAAGAATGGGTATTGATCGACCATCATTGTTGTTAAAAACGATCGATGCCAGAAGTTCAAGTCTAAAATTAATGGCTGCCATCAGCAGAGCCTTGCAGCTCTCTTCTCACTCTTTAGTGCAGAACTAACTACTAAGTAGAGAAGCAACACTCGGTAAACAAGTTTGGCTACGTGCTCTTCTGAAAAGGCTTGCAATGGCATTCCAAGTAAGCAAAACTAGGGATAACTCGAGAACGAAGCATTATTTTGCAAATCCACGAATTAAAAATCCAAGAAAACATGACTAGAAACCTATAGAAACAGGTCTTATACTTGCACTTGATTCATCCTTGAGCAGCTGTAGCAGTCTACACACACAAACACACTACCATATACCTCGCTTGCGCATGCACACAGAGGCATAATTATATAGCTGGTTGCATAAGAATGTCGCTACCTTTCAATGTCTTCACGGCCACAGCTTGCAATGGCTTCTCTTTCCAGTTCATCAGTAAACCTTTGTACACCATTCCAGTTTCCCCTGGAAACAATGTTTGAAAAATTACGTACAATAAAAATACTCAATGTACATGCCATACACAGTGTGCATGTACAAAAAGTGTATTTTCTCTCACCTTGTCCAATGGGATCACTGCTCAGTTTCAGCTGAGATCCTGGTATCTTTAGAGATTCTGGTAGACCAGGCAGCTTCATCACATTACCAAGTATCAGTGACCCTGCACGGACACAGAGTGATCATGTGGCTAAGCCGTACCGTACAGCTATAGGTTAGCAAAGAAGATACCAATACTTGTATTGTATAATGCAGATCCCAATTGTGAACTTTTACGGATTAGGAATACAATATCAGAGTATGCTCTGACTTGAGAGGCCAAGCAATTGCAACATTTGGGCCATTTCTACTGGTAAAAGCTGTGTACCAACTTGTTAGTATAATGTACAAGCATTGGCTATAGCACTTGAAACCTCTTCAACACTTCTCCCAGCAGTGGAAGCTGTTCCTCTGCCAGTAGAAGTTTCGTTTGCAATGGATTCTTCTCTTGATTCTTTAATATCAGTAGGTGGTTCTGATATGGAAGAGTAATGTCCATCGGTAGTAGACACTTGAGCTGTAGGGTCAGTTGTTGGAAATCGAGGTACTGTCTCCGGCAGTAACTCTGTGCTGTTCACAGTGGTGAATTCTTTTCTTACATCATCGATAGCAATAGGTGGTTCTGATATAGAGTGATGATCATCGGTGAAGGACACTTGAAATATACGACTAGTTCTATAGCACCAGGGCGTAGTTTCTGACTGTAATGGATGCTGATCTGAACTCAGGGTAGATTCCATTGTGCCACCATTGAACAGTAAGGGATTGGAAGAGTTGGCAGGTAATGCTGCAAGATCATGCCTAGACAGAAAGATAGTAACAACCATTGAAGGTTACCATAGTTTCAATGTATTATGCATGGATACACATTAACCGAGTGTTTTTGCATACTCACACTACACAGTATAACAGCTTAAATACCTCAATACAGTAGTTGCAAGTCGTTGTTTTCTCAACCGTTTTCTTCGTTTGTAGATTCCAAAACCAACCATAATCCAACAATATAACAGCAACAAAATAATAATGGGAACGCTGACTCCAATGATAATGGTCTCAAGTCCGGTGCCACCACCGTTAGCTGTAAGAGAATCAAGAGTAAAAACACTTGTGAGTTCTTACCCGAATAGATCACTCACTATTGTTACTATAATTATAGACTGCTCAAAAACATTGGATTGATGTTGCAACAATTAAGAAATGATTTATTGCATGATGTCTTAATTTGACATGTTATCAATCACCACCAAAGCGGCATGCATAATCAAAATATCATTCTTCATAAATGGGTTTGAAACAAAACGTGGAGTGGGGAGTTGATTTAGAGCTAAACTAACAATCATTTTCTTCAAACTAAGTGTTAAACATCCTGTTAATATTAACATTAATTGATGGTCATAAACATGCAAGCTAACAAAGGTGTGTGCATGGTGGTATGGAGATAGTGCCGAGTAATTGTGATCATATAGTAAAGTAAGCACACTCACTTTACTTACCGGGAGGTGCACACACTAGAGAATTAGGATCAGGTACCCAGAAAAGAGACAATTTGAACAATTACCTACTGATATCACAGCCAGTGCAGCATAACTTGAACTAGCACAACCTTGAGCTCTGACTGCCACATTGTATTGAGCGTTGTAAGAAACATTGATGACTACGAAGGTGGTTTCCACAATAAATAGTGACCCAAATGGAGGGGATGGCGAGATAGTCGAGATAGTGATGACATAACTGACAGAAGCATTCTGTTGAGGGATATGGTCCCAAGTCAGGGTGATTGTGGAGTAGTTGGATGGGACAATGTCGGCTGTCCACGTTAGGCTGCTAGGAGCAAAAGGTCGATCTACAATCAATAATAATATTATAATCCATGCAGAGTTTAAATTATCTTACTCGGCCTGGTGATAGTCAGGATATCTAGACACTTGTGTCTTGTCATGTTATATACTGTGTCACCATATCCGAGAGATATACTAGTTAGAGTAGCTGTAATCACTCCTCCACTGAAATCAGTGACAGCTCCTTCTAATCTAAGGTCAGCTGATGTTGTAGTTGGTTGAGCTTCTGACACGACTAGTCTTAATGTATTTTCAGCAATGCCAAACCCAGGTGGTGTATACACTTCCCATGTGACAGTGTCACCCGGCAGAGAGCAAGTGAAGATAATCGTATTGTTAGGACATACCACGGTAGCGTTGGAGATGAGAACAGCTGCAGAGATAGATAAAACATATGTTAGCTTTAATACATGCACTAGCTCAATCATAGATCTATAGCACTGTATATAGACTTTGAGTGCGTATAATAATTATTATAACTACACATACCATCACTGTTGCCATAAAAAAGTAGGAAACAACAACTGCAGAGGAATACTGTGTGTAGGCTGCTCCAGGGCTGCTTCATCATGTGTGTGTCTTCTTCAGTTTAAGCCTAGTCTACATCCGCACATCAAACTGGCAATATGATATGGGTGCACATGCGCATGTGCACAGAGGTTTTGAGAGATGACATGCATGTATAATGGAGTCAACAGTCCTCTACTCTGTAGCAACGATGTTTGCCCTGTCAGTGCTGATACCATTGTGTATACAGGTGAGATGCACATGTAAAACAAGTCAGTATAATTTATATAAGCTATAGCTATAGTTCATTCTATAACTGATATATAATATATATATATATATATAGATCTCATGTATACCTATAGTCCATCTACTAAAAGCTATAATCTGTGGCAGGAGTGTACTACAAGTTACTGGAGTCTATGACTGTTGTCAAGAATCAAGTGTATATAATTGTATAGCTATAGAACTTTGAAATGTTGTGGCCTTCGGTTTATCGCAATAATTGATATACATGCAGTAACTAAGCAAATGGATGTAATACAAGGCTCCCATGTATAGATTACGCAAAATTAGTCATTAGATTTGAGGTAGGGTCGTTTTTAGCCGAGGTTATTTTCTGAAATGCGCCAACTCGCTATCCCGGCCAAGCTGCACGTACTGTGAGTGTCTCGGAGGGTGGCCTGATTAACGAGAGTCTATTGTACTGTAAATCTATAATTATACTGGATGTTGCATATACATGAGATGACCATATTAAACAACTGTTCACCATAGAATTATCAACTGTGGAGACGACTATGACAACCATCACAGATAATGAAAGTACAACAATATTATTAGCAGGTATATAAACTTTGAATTTATAGCCGCTACAAGTACAATAACTTTATCTCTTATTAACCTGCAGGCACGGATACTAACAGTGTGTCAGCAGGCACGGCGGATGCTAACAGTGTGCCAGCAGGCACGGCGGATGCTAACAGTGTGTCAGCAGGCACGGATGCTAACAGTGTGTCAGCAGGCACGGATGCTAACAGTGTGTCAGCAGGCACGGATGCTAACAGTGTGTCAGCAGGCACGGATGCTAACAGTGTGCCAGCAGGCACGGATGCTAACAGTGTGCCAGCAGGCACGGATGCTAACAGTGTGCCAGCAGGCACGGATGCTAACAGTGTGTCAGCAGGCACGGATGCTAACAGTGTGTCAGCAGGCACGGATACTAACAGTGTGTCAGCAGGCACGGATACTAACAGTGTGTCTGCAGGCACGGATATACTAACAGTTCTGCTAAGCCTGAGAGCTGTGAACATAATAAAGTTCATTTGCACAAATTCAAGTAAAGTTATGTATGTCAATAAAAACTGCTACGATAGAAACACATGATTAAACTATTGTTGAGAGCTTATAAGGGTTGGTCCTAGTTGCTCTGTTCCTGAGTGACTCGTTTAAATCATCGTATCCACTCATGTCTGCAAAATATACAACATTATTGTTCAGTGATTTTCATACAAGTGATACCATGCAGTTACTGTCACAGTGGCTGTATTATAGAGGGTGGCCCACTAACACATGCAGGGGTCCAACACATTCATGCTATGGAGACTATGGGGTATTGGTTGTTATGATCTCATTACTTCATGTTAGAGATACATACATTGTACCAACAGTACAGTTACAGATACAGCTATTGATCACCTATGGGGTCTTGGCTATTATGAGGGAGCTCCATGTTCAGTTCAGCATAGTCAGACACAGAGGAGAGCATGGCGTCCATTATTGAAGACAGGTCAGTGAAGGATGGCCTCTCTTTAGAATCCTCCAGCCAGCATCTCTGCATCACCGCTGAGCTGGAGTGATGTGGAACAAGAATAGCTCTGGTATAAAGTTAATATAGCTAAGCACATAATTATAGGACCTCTCTCCCTAAAAACTACAAACGCATCTTTCAGTTTTGAAATTGGCCATTCATATCAAGTTATGATCACTCAATGCTTGCATGCACAAGTATCCCTCACATTTCAGCAGTACAAGCAGTGTTAACGGGAGCGTCTAATCGGCTTCCTCTCTGTAGGAACTTGACAAGAGTCCTGACGTCTACTCCAGGATAGGGAATCTGATCGCCACTGAAGACCTCCCACATAGTCACTTCGTATGACCACTGCAGGGGGTATTGTATTATTTTATTAAGAGCTAGTTGAAACGCACCACATCTGTTTTCTCAGTGAAGATGGCATCGTTTAGACTTTCCAATGCCATCCACTTGTAGGGCAGCTTGATATCAGCTCATTCATTCTGTCTAAAATATCCAGTGCTGTAGACGTCCTCAGCCAGTCCAAAGTCACCAACTCTGACATCACCACTCGAGTCCAACCTGAACAGACGGTTGCAGTAATAATGTATAAACGTACAGCAATTAGTATATGTAAGCATACATGCAGTTCCGTGCTGCCAAGTCTCGATGAATGAATCTTTGTTGAGAGAGATATTCCATTCCTAGGGCAATCTGATGACACATTCTCAACAACAGCTTCCTGACACTCGGTGCCTGTGTGTGTGTGTGTGTGTATAGTGTGAGAATGGATTATATGTACTGTGCACGAAATGTACTTTACAAATTGTTAGAAAAATAGTCAAGTGTCTGACCTTTTCTTTGCTGCAATTATCAGTCAATTTTAAACCACTTCTCTCCTTTTTCAAATAATCCAGTACACTCCCATTGGTCATATGTGGCATCACCATGGAAACACCTGGTCCAGCATCTAAACACACTCCAATCAGGGGCATGACGTGAGGGTGGTTGAAATCCTTCATCTTGATAATCTCACTCATCAGAAATTGAATATCCATAGAGGAAAACAAACCTAAAAATCAGACATCAGTGATACTCGATAGCTATACATGTATACACCCAAGCTGGTTGTGTAAGAATGTTGCTACCTTTCAATGTCTTCACGGCTACAGCTTGCAATGGCTCATCTTTCCAATTCATTAGTAGACCTCTGTACACCATTCCAGTTTCCCCTGAATTTACATTCATTTAAACAGTGCTGGATCATGCGCTATACAAACTGTACATCTACAATATAAGACATTATGTCAGTAATTTCTCTCACCTTGTCCAATGGGACCACTGCTCAGTTTCAGCTGAGATCCTGGTATCTTTAGAGATTCTGGTAGATCAGGTAGCTTCATCACATTACCAAGTATCAGGGACCCTGGATGGACACAGAGTGATCATGTGACTATACATACCCGTACTGTTGTGGTCAGTGAAGAAGTAATACAATACATACATGCAAATCATGAATCTTTACAGAGATTTGCTAAAGAATTGCTCAGAAAAAGAATGTCTTGATTTAAGAGGCATATTTAAGCACTATTGAGCCATTAATCTTGCATATATATACACTATAACTATGTTACATGCATTTGACATGTAACGTACAAGCATTGGCTATAGCACTTGAAACCTCTTCAACACTTGTCCCAGCAGTGGAAGCTGTTCCTGTGCCAGTTGAAGTTTCGTTTGCGGTGGATTCTTCTTTTGATTCTTTAATATCAGTAGGTGGTTCTGATATGGAAGAGTGCTGTCCATCGGTAGTAGACACTTGAGCTGTATGAACAACTGTTGGAAATCGGGGTACAATTTCTGGTGGTGGTGACTCTAATGGACACTGATCCTCTGTGTTGTGAGAAGCTATCACCTCTTCGGGAGTTGAACTCAAGGTAGATTCATTCGTGTCATCGAATAACGTTGATAATGAATAAAATGGTCGGATGGTATTAGCAGGTAATGCTGCAAGATCATATCTAGAGAGGGAAAGTCCATTACCAGTTGGGCCATGAAATTATATATTACAATCAGTGCATCTCATTACTGCATAAGCATATTTCACCTCAGGGCACTGTCAGTTGCACGTTGTTGTGTTCTCAACCGTTTTCTTTGTTTGTATATCCAAACACAAACTATAATCCAACTCAATGAAATAATGATAATAATGGCCGCAATGGTTCCAATTACAACGCTCACATTTAGAGGCGTACCTGAAATGAAGGTTCAAGAGCAAGACTGTTATAATGAAAGCACCGCGGGTGCTGATGCCTCAGTGGAGGTGTCAAGCTATAGCTCTAATAGCTAGCTTTTATACACACATTATAATTATCATGATGAACATTATTATTTTGCTGCATGCAGAATCACAGAGCATGCACAGAGAAACTCAACGAGTGGGTAATGATCGACCATGATTGTTGTTAAAAACGATTGATTAAAAGTTCAAGTCTAAAATGAATGGCTGCATCAGCATAGTTGGGCGTGGCCCCACCCCAGACGCGAACGTAGGGTTGGGTACCACTGCAATGTCAGGTTTGTTCCACGGGTATTTAGCTTTAGGGTGTGGCTAAGCATAAATATGATTAATTCTAAGTGGGTGGTAACCGCAAAGCTCAGTTAGAATGCTATTGCAGGAGTCACTTTTTGCATACCACTAGCTCTAACTGACCTGGCGTGGTCCTGGATCAAGCTGGCTTGTCTACAATTGTTGCATTTTGATTTAACTAAAGAGAATGACTAGTTACTGACTCGTTCATTAATGAGCCACGCCTTCACACTTGAACTCTGCAATCTGATTGGGCTGCAAATTTTCTGCAGCAGGAACAAACCTGTCACTGCAGTGGTTGCCCAACCCTACGTTCGCGTCCAGGGTGGGGCCACACCCAACTAGCATCAGCAGAGCCTTGCAGCTCTCTTCTCACTCTTGCAGCTACCAATAGCTAGCGTTGTAGTGCAGAGCTAACTACTAAGTAGAGTAGCAACACTCCATGGACAAGTTTTGCTACGCACTATTCTGAAAAGGCTGCAATGACATTCTAAGTAAGCAAAAGTAGACATAACTCAAGAATGAAGCATTATGTTGCAAATCCACGAATTAAAATCCAAGAAAACATGACTATAGAAGCCTGTAGAAACTCTTACTTACAGTTCATTGATCCTTGAGCAGCTGTAGCAGTCTACACATGCAGACAGACAGACAGACACACACACAGATACACAAACACACTACCGTATACCTCGCTTGCGCATGAACACCGAGGCATAATCATGTGTGTATAGTTATAGTCACAATTGTACATACAGTGATGTAATACAAGCCACGTGTCTATAGTCCCTATACAAACCCTGTGGTTATTATAGAAGGCTCAATTACATTGATAATTATTATATAGCGGCTATATATACAGTATAGCTATGCAGACATTTACACTTACCAGTTTGAGAGCATTCTACCAGGTTAGGATCAGAGCTCCATTCTCCACCACTCGTGCATGTGATATTCACTGACCCAAACAGTGTGAGCTCATTGTCACATTGGTAAGTCAGCACAGTTCCCTCCAACACTGTATTGCTCAAACTATCATAGTCCACTGTGGTACCATCAACCAGGGTAGCTGTTATAGTTCCATTAGTAGGTTCAACAGGTACAGTGCAGTTGCCTGTAAACATTGGTATAAATATGTGAAAAGTGCTAAAAAGCTACAAAAGTATAGTGCCAATCGTACATCATTGTAAGAGTTTCGTCTCATAATATTCTGGCATGAACAAATTTACTGCATGCATGTACAAAGTCATGCATTTCCTTGCTTACGTTTGCAAGTTGGAGCCTGTCCACTAAATACACCGCCTCTATCATCACCAGCATCCACACAAGTCCTTATCACATTTCCTCCCCTGAGCTCATAACCTGGGTTACAGCTGTAGGAGGCCACAGTTCCGATGTTATAATCAGAAGTGTTGTCAGGAGAGTAGGAGATCATTCCATTGGCTATCTCTGGCAGAGGGGGGCATTGTGCTGTGGGATAATATAGCTGCATGAACAAGTATACTGCATGTATATATATATACATGGGATATTGAAAATTGCACTTGAAATTTCAAATAACCAATTCCTGGCACACAAAAACACAGACACTGCATGGTACAGCTGCTACCGTTATACCCACCCTTGGGATAAGATCCCTACATTATAAGTAGGCATATAGTAGAGGTTATTACATTAAGCTGTGCAGTATATAGTGTGGTAAAATAGGTTTTACTCCAAAATTAAAAAGACCGTAACCATTCAGTTGTTGAATTTATAAAACAAACCCAAACTATATATAGTTGGTAAATTGTAGTATTTATCCCCATGCAGCTGTACCTGTACCCCTGTAGTGATGCGAGTTAAAAAGAGAAGTATAGTGTTACCTCATGCACTCGGACCATGCCAATATCAACCATAAAACAACTAACCCATCTTGTTTAGTACTCTTCACCCCTTGAGCCAAGAACCCTATACAGGGCCCACACTTATATAATACCTGGTATTACTGTGAGCTCTGCAGTAGAGCTTGTGATCATTTCTGGTAAATTGTTGTTAAAGTCGTTGTTGTTCAGCGAAATGGTACCATCAAACGATTGACGAACAATGCAAATAACACTTCCACTGCTGGAAGGGGATGATAATTCTAATATGCTCCGAACATAAGCCGAGTCTATGCGGGAGGTGGTTACATTTGCATCGTCAGCAGTGTAGGTATTTCCATCATACAGCCATATAATCTCTATACTCGTTCCCTCAGCAGCACACTCAAAAGTGACAGAAGAACCAGTGGACACGGTTTGAGTAACAAGGGCAACATCAAGTAAAAGTGGAACTGCAGTGATTATTGTACATAATGATTCATTCATCATTATACATAAGCATATGAACTTACCAACTTTAGTAATTTGAAATTGTGGTCTATTCAAAGGAGGATACTCGACCACTCGTGCACATGCACTGCATTCCTGCATCCTCAGAGCACATATATAAGTAGTGACATCACGTGACTGCCTTGTAATAGAAATAGTCAGCATTCGACTAAACTCTCCTGGGATTGCATCGTCAGTATTAACCCAGATATGATGGTAGGGGTCAATATGATCACTTGCTGTGCCTAGTTCATAAGGACATTCTAGTGGAAGTTCACTTCCAACAATCGCAAGAAGTCTTTTTACAGTTGATTTCAGAATAGGTGATGCTGTATAAAGATATACATACAGGTAGATAAGAGTGAACTGCTGTAAGTAAACATTAACTTTAATGTGCATCATCACTGTTTTCACTATTCAATTAATTATAGTGCTGTTGAGTAAACTGTTAAAGTGTTCTTCAGTAACTATGGTCTGTGATTTGTAGCACTGCCTGTATCAGCTAGGAACTGCACAATCAGCATGTGCGCTGGGAAGTGTTGCTAATGTAACAAATTAGTACTTCAACACTCTTACTCTCTTGCTTCAATGTAAAAGGGTGTGTCAGTTCAGCACAATTTTACTGCGGAAGCTATACCGGAAGTAATTATAGTGGGCGTTCAAAAAGCAATCAAAATTCTAGGCTCTTAACCCATAGATACGAAAGAGAGGGATAGGCAACGCCCCACGTGGTGCCAGGTAAATGCAGTGTGTGACGTCACACCCTCTGGTTGGAAGCGCTCAAGAAGCTAGTATACACACTGATCCCTATATCTGCTTAGTTTTCTCGTAGCGGGCCATATATACACCCGACACTCATATACACCCAGCTGCTATGTTAGTGCAGAGCTTTCTTTATTCTGTGTGATTTGTGTGAAAAAAAACAAATTGTAAGTTGCACCTCTATCTCCAATATGAAATGATTTTATACAGTCATGTAGGTTTTACAGAAATACCCTATGTTTGTAACTGCATGGAACAAAACATATTTCCCAGCTCAAATGCAGTGAAGTAGTGGCAGCACCATGGAATGTTGTCCAATGTCCACAAAGTTTCGTACCTCTCTTCCTCTTACTATATAATAATTATTATGGTAATCTAGTTTAAAGTGCTCTAAGGCACAGGTTAGGTATTAGAAAGTGGAACACAAGTATCTTTATCTGTATTGTGTGATCGAAGAGATGGCATTTGAAGGACTTGGGAACAGACCTGTTATGGCTTGTAGAGAGTACTGATACCCCCCCCCCCCCTTTGGAGCTCACTTCCTCATCACTTTGCATAAGTAGCTCTAAAAGATTAATAGCCTATGTCTAAGTGTATCTGGTGTCTCCTCAAGAGCACAGCTTGCCATAATACTATAAGCTATATAAAAATATTTACTGGCCAGTTGAGTGCACACACCCCATTTTGCTCATTAAACGCAACTAGCCTCATCCAAAAGTTCTGGGCATTGCTTTCGTTTATCTATGCTTAAACGAATAAGACTATTCCAGCCACCAAAAACAGAACAAAACTACAAAATTATCATATCTATGCAGCAAGTGGTTTCTATATAATTATGCTAATTTTTCTATATGCAGCACCACAAGCTGTTTATTGGCCCCGGTAGTAGATTGTAGTCAAGGGTTTTTACACTCATAGCCATGTAATAATAATAAGTAATTATCTGCTCACCTCCAAAATATATTAAATCTGTAGACACACCACCAACTTCACAATAAGCAGCCTTCTCATCTGATGGAGTTACAGTGAATGTCTTTGTGTGTGTGTTTGTATCCATAGATATTTCAGTATCACTCGAACCATCAGCATGGAGACTGACCACTCCAATCGTAATCACATTTCCAAAGGACTCACAGTTGAAGGTAATCTCATTGCTGCCTGCGCCTTGTCTACTGTGACTAGGGGTGATATCGCCTTGAGCAAGACTTTTGCTGATAAACATTAAAAATAACAAGGTAGAGAAACTTGCTTTTAGTTTCATAGCTCTAGTCTAGATCTACACCTCAGCAAAATAACACAGCTTCAAATATGATGAGGTAGTAACCACTTCTCATGTAAATAACACAGCTTCAAATATGATGAGGTAGTAACCACTTCTCATGTAAAATGGAGAGGATTAGCTGTGGTGTTATTTATCTAGTTATTGCACATGCGCACTATTATTGGCAACAATCTCAAAGGGTCGCCTCAGTTCAAGAAAAGGTAGAGTAAAGTATATCTGTGAGTAAAGTAGTCTAATAATAATACTTTCATTGAACACATCAGAACAGGTGTACATGTACAGTATAATATAAGAATAGGTAAAATAATAGAGGCAGTTTAGAGAGTAAATACCACAATAGGGTGAGTAGTTGTATATCTCAAGATTGGAACATTTCTAAGAAATTATGCTGATACCATTTTATAGGTGAACGAATAAGCTACAACATTATTCAAAAATATTTCCTCAAAAGTTGTTGTAGTGAGAAATCGTTTTAGGTGAAAAAATGGGGGTGATGATCGAAAAAAATATGTGTAACATCAAATATCTCCGGAACTAAAGTATTTCTGGACACATTTTTTGTATTAAAAGATATAAAATTTAAAGTGCAAAAACAATTATATCCTAAACGACAAGTTTGCTTGAGTTCCATCGCTAAGCGAAAAGGCACCCAAAATACCCAATACGTGTACGTATGTAAGCTATACATAACCATGCATATGATAGCTAAACTATTCAGGAATGTTGTGCCAAAGTTCCAAACCTTAGCCGAAAACGATTGGTCTTTTCCATCGCTAAGCGATTGTCCACTATAGAAAAATGTTGGTGTTATATAAACCACCACATACCTACCACCTTTGGTTACTATGGACATCTTTTTGGACATGTTTTAGATAATTTGTTCACCAACACAATGGTATCATCATCATATTTTCTTAGAAATGTTCCAACCCCAAAATATTTACATTTATGCACCAATACACACCAAATTGCGTTTATTTACTCTCTAAGCTGAATGCACTGTATAGTAATGTGATAACACAGTTAACGATATAGTTACAGTCATGATCAGTCACAGCAGATAGAGTGGAGGATTGAGTTGGTAGTTTCTGGTGAGTCAAACATAATGCGACCAAATCTGATGTCACGGACAAACTCTGCACATGCAAAATCATCCTTACTGTAAACTTTCATGAAGCCCCCCTTATTAAATTTGAGTTAATGCCAATTGCCGTGTACGCGTGGCTTGATGCCCACAAAAAAACAGACCTGATGAGTGAGGAGTTCGATTCAAGACCACGAGATTTATACAAATGATGAGAATCGATTGGGTGATTAGTAAAACCAGTAGGTTTTACATAGGATTGGCAGTGGGTTTGCCTGTGTTTAGCAATATTTCAATTATTTTGACTCATGTTCAAACTGTTCTATCTCTGCAGGGAAAGGCCACATCAAGAAACTGGCTGAACAGATAGTTTATTTAGCCTTTTCTCTCTTTGTATCTCTCATTTCATAATCCATAAACATTTTAATGAATAAATATTTTCATTTTAAAAATTGCACTATTTCGACGTTTCACCGCTCTTTGTCTGACTGACTAAGTAAGTAAGTAAGTAAGTAAGTAAGTAAGTAAGTAAGTTTCTTGCCCAGCATTTACTCCAAGTACAGCCATCTCCAGGACATTCTGCACAGGGTTTCCAAACGACTACAACCTGGATTACAAAGCGCTTCTTCAGATTTGCGATTGCTTCCACGAGGCAGATGACCTCTCAGTCTCTATTTCTCTTACCTAGACAATTCCGCCATCTTTAATGACTCAGCAATTGCGTTGTGGCCAATAATAATAGATAGGCGTGGCTAATAAACCGTCCGCCTAAAATCAGTGCAGCAGTGCTTTTCCAGAGCCTGAGGTGTTCCTTTTCTTCACACTGTTCAGCTCTAGCTCCCTTTCTCTGACAGGCATGCTATATGCACTGGCTAGATATCATGCTCTTAAAATGGCTGTCATTTAATACTGATTCGCAAATTCAACATAATTATCAAGTAATAAATTATTACTCATTATACTATAATTATTAGTCCAGAGATATTCGAGAAGATATCTGATTAGTCCTGTCTTCTCTTCTTGTACTGCCTCTTGACGTTCCACTTATGCATGTCATGATACGTAAACTGTACTGAAAAAGAAAGGGAATCCGACTAGAAAAACATTTGCAATGTGAAAAATTGCTAGGATTGGCCAGGGGAACCACAAAAAAGCGTGGGAACAAGAAATCAGACGAGAGCATAACTCCAATCCGTTACAACGTCATGAACATGTACAATACATAGTATATTAAATAATAGACTGTGTTCCAGATCCACCTATCAGCTTCCATCCACCACATCATTCCATGCAGTCACCAGTACGGTCCGTGCATGTTACTACGCATGGATGGACTGTGTGTACCTGTGCTCAACACTGCATGTATTAGGAACATCAATTCATCACAAATCATCATGATTATGTGCCCCACATTCTAAAATGGATGTATAATAAATATATATAGGGATTGGTCATCACTCCACCAGTAAAAATTGCGTGGCATATTGGCTGGGAAAACATGGGAAAACTACCAGTATACATGTGATTGACGTTGTAACGGATTGGAGTTATGCTCTCGTCTGATTTCTTGTTCCCACGCTTTTTTGTGGTTCCCCTGGCCAATCCTAGCAATTTTTCACATTGCAAATGTTTTTCTAGTCGGTTGGGTATACTATTGAACAAGCTCTCAATACCAGCAACACAGTGAAGTATACGTGTGCGTGTGGCAAACTCCAAATTTTTCTTAAACTCAGATGCAAAGGCTTCACCTTCTCTGAGTAAGATGCACATAGCAGAAGGGGAAGGCGCCAGAAGTGCTATATCATCTGCATAGCCCAGCGCACCAACAAAGTGACAACCAAGATGACAACCGATGCCAAGCCGTCACAGCGTAAGGAGTAACTCGTCAATATAGACTGAAAATAGAACTGGAGAAAGGACACTACCTTGACGTACATCGTTTGTAACTCCGAAGGAATCAGAGAGATTGGAATTGCAGCGAACAGCTAGTTTTTGGTCTTTGTACCACGAGAACAAAAAGCGTAGCACTGTGCAAGGAACGTTCCTATCCATGAGCAACTCAGTATGATTCACTCTATCAAACGCTTTACTGGCATCCAAAAAACAACCGAAGACATCTGAATCGCTGTGCAGATATTTGGAGACTACATTCTTGAGCACTACATAAATCTGTGGAGAATCCCTGTTTGAAGCCAAATTGGAGATCTGAGGTAACGAGGCTAGACCTGTACTTCTAATGAGAATGCAACGTTCCAGGGCTTTACTGAGATTTGAAGTCAGGACAATGGGCCATAGATCTACCTCAGCAAAATAACACAACTTCAAAGATTATGCATGAGGTAGTCACCACTTCTCAATATGCCCTATAATTATTGCATATGGAAAGGGCGTGACCAGATTAGAATAACCCTGGTGTTATTTAGCTGCGTACATAAATTAAATAATTATAGTTTGAAACACTAAGTGCTAACTAGATGTGCTGTATAAGTATAGAAGTTACTGGATAGCTAGTCACTTTTTAACCTGTATATTGCTAATAATTGCCATATTCCTGTGAACATTAATAAAGTTCATTTGCACCAATTCAAGTGAAGTTATTTCAGTAACAACTGCTACGATAGAAACACATGATTAAACTATTGTTGAGAGCTTGTAAGGGTTGGTCCTAATTGCTCTGTTCCTTAGTGACTCGTTTAAATCGTCGTATCCACTCATGTCTGCAATTAAAAAATACATACTGATCGTTCAGTGATCTTCAAGTGACACCAATAATCACTGTCACCCCATGTACAGTGTACAGTGTACAGTGGCAGCCTGCTAACACAGGTCAAAACAAATGCTTTGGAGACTTAGGAATATTGCGTTTGAACATAATGATCTCATCTTGTCAGAGGTACATACATTGTACTAACAGTGCAGTGACAGATACAGCCATTGATCACCTATGGGGTCTTGGCTATTATGAGGGAGCTCCATGTTCAGTTCAGCATAGTCAGACACAGAGGAGAGCATGGCGTCCATTATTGAAGACAGGTCAGTGAAGGATGATCTCTCTTCAGAATCCTCCAGCCAGCATCTCTGCATCACCGCTGAGCTGGAGTAATGTGGAACAAAAATAGCTCTGGTATAAAGTTAATATAGCTAAGCACATAATTATAGGACCTCTCCCTAAAAACTACAAACGCATCTTTCAGTTTTGAAATTGACCATTCATATCAAGTTACGATCACTCAATGCTTGCATGCACAAGTATCCCTCACATTTCAGCAGTACAGGCAGTGTTAACGGGAGCGTCCAATCGGCTTCCTCTCTGTAGGAACTTGACAAGAGTCCTGACGTTTACTCCAGGATAGGGAATCTGACCACCACTGAAGACCTCCCACATAGTCACTCCGTACGACCACTGCAGGGGTATTGTATTATTTTATTAAGAGCTAGTTGAAACGCACCACATCTGTTTTCTCAGTGAAGATGGCATCGTTTAGACTTTCCAATGCCATCCACTTGTAGGGCAGCTTGATATCAGCTCGTTCATTCTGTCTAAAATATCCAGTGCTGTAGACGTCCTCGGCCAGTCCAAAGTCACCAACTCTGACATCACCACTCGAGTCCAACCTGAACAGACGGTTGTAGTAATAACGTATAAACGTACAGACACCTCAATGCAATTAGTATATGTAAGCATACATGCAGTTCCGTGCTGCCAAGTCTCGATGAATGAATCTTTGCTGAGAGAGATATTCCATTCCTAGGGCAATCTGATGACACATTCTCAACAGCAGCTTCCTGACACTCTGTGCCTGTGTGTGTGTGTGTGTGTGTGTGTGTGTGTGTGTGTGTGTGTGTGTGTGTGTGTGTGTGTGTGTGTGTGTGTGTGTGTGTGTGTGTGTGTGTGTGTGTGTGTGTGTGTGTGTGTGTGTGTGTGTGTGTGTGTGTGTGTGTGTGTGTGTGTGTGTGTGTGTGTGTGTGTGTGTGTGTGTGTGTGTGTGTGTGTGTGTGTGTGTGTGTGTGTGTGTGTGTGTGTGTGTGTGTGTGTGTGTGTGTGTGTGTGTGTGTGTGTGTGTGTGTGTGTGTGTGTGTGTGTGTGTGTGTGTGTGTGTGTGTGTGTGTGTGTGTGTGTGTGTGTGTGTGTGTGTGTGTGTGTGTGTGTGTGTGTGTGTGTGTGTGTGTGTGTGTGTGTGTGTGTGTGTGTGTGTGTGTGTGTGTGTGTGTGTGTGTGTGTGTGTGTGTGTGTGTGTGTGTGTGTGTGTGTGTGTGTGTGTGTGTGTGTGTGTGTGTGTGTGTGTGTGTGTGTGTGTGTGTGTGTGTGTGTGTGTGTGTGTGTGTGTGTGTGTAGTGTGAGAATGGATTACACTTATCAATGGAATATTTGGGAATCGTTGATGTATCTGCATATAATTATATGCATGAGCCTATAGAGTCTATATACTTTCTGCTAGCCAGGTTAATGGGCACCATACAATGTTTCCACAGCATGTATTTGGCCTGTCTGTGTTAGCAGCCACTTCCTTTATTACAACCACTGTTGGACTGTTGGTCTACCACAGTATAAGGTTTCACTGTACCAAGAGCTGTGTTTCTAGGAACCCCAGCTGGCTCATCCAAAAGAAGCATATGTGGTGTGGGTGTGATAATTGTATTAGAGGCATATATGGTGTGTGATCTGGGTGTGAGCTCATAATATAGGAACCTAGTGGTATGGCCGGGTGAGTCATGTCATAAAGTGTGAAGCATGCAAGTCATGCCAGGTTAATAACAAGTCTCCATATATGGCATGTGTTTGAACTTGTGTGTTAGCAGGCTGCCTCTTTTACGACCACTTCTGGTCTGCCCAAGGGAAGCACTACTCTAAGAAGTCTCCATGCAGTTAGAAATCAAGCCATTTGCTAGTACGTGTCTGACCTTTTCTTTGCTGCAATTATCAGTCAATTTTAAACCATTTCTCTCCTTTTTCAAATAATCCAGTACACTCCCATTGGTCATATGTGGCATCACCATGGAAACACCGGGTCCGGCATCTAGACACACTCCAATCAGGGGCATGACGTGAGGGTGGTTGAAATCCTTCATCTTGATAATCTCACTCATCAGAATTTGAATATCCGAAGAAGAAAATAAACCTAAAAATAAGACGATACATAATTATATATATAAAAGGTGATTGTACATTTGATTTGGTATTTCAATAGCTACATTTATATAACATGTAGCTAGCTGGTTGTGTAAGTTACCTTTCAATGTCTTCACAGCCACAGCTTGCAATGGCTCATCTTTCCAATTCATTAGTAAACCTTTGTACACCATTCCAGTTTCCCCTGGAAACAAGGTTTTGCAACAATTTTTATACGGTGCTGATCATGCAAAATAAGAAATACACGTACTGTACATGTACAATAGAAGATACGTACGTAATATCTCTCACCTTGTCCAATGGGATCACTGCTCAGTTTCAGCTGAGATCCTGGTATCTTTAGAGATTCTGATAGATCAGGCAGCTTCATCACATTACCAAGTATCAGTGACCCTGGACGGAGTGATCATGTGACTACAAAGCTGTACGTATACCATACCGTATACATAGGTCAGTGAAGAAGTACATATTGGTATTGTATGCACGCAAGCCCAAATTGTGAACTTGTACAATAGTTTACACATAATTAATTGCTCGAAATTAGAGGGCGGCAGCGTCCGACTAACTTACGTGCTTGAGAGGCCCAGCAATTGAACTAAATTTTAGCCAAAAGGTTTTAGTAATCTTGCATGCACACATTATTATAATTAGTTCATGTAACGTACAAGCATTGGCTATAGCACTTGAAACCTCTTCAACACTTCCCTCAGAGGCTTTTCCTGTGACATTAAGAGTTTCGTTTGCAGTGGACTCTTCTTCATCAATATCAGTAGATGGTTTAAAAGAGTGATGTCTATCGGTGAGAGATACTTGAGATGTACGACCAGTTGTAGAGGTCTCATCAAAAGGAGTTGACAGTGGATAAATTGGTCTGATGATAATAGCAGATAAGGATGCGAGATCATAAAGAGGTATGTGTCTCATGAAAAGTTGTGCATCTCTAATAATTATTTCTATAGCTTTTGCACAATGAGAAATGTGTCTATAAAATTGTATTACGGATTACCTCTGAGTCAGCACATTGTCAGTTGCAGGTTGTTGTGTTCTCGACAGTTTTCTTCGCTTGTAGATCCGAACACAAACTATAACCCAGCTCAATGAAACAAACAAAATAATGATAATAATGGCCGCAGTGGTTCCAATTACAACGCTCACACTTAGAGGTGTACCTGAAGTTCAAGAGCAAGACTGTTATAATCCTTATTTCTTACAATAATAATTGTACTGTACCCTCGCGAGAATACGCCCACTCAGACTTATAATCGCAAACAGCGAGTTTTCACTCGAATATATGCCCACCCTCAAATCGAGGCTTACACTTGTGGCTATGTCTGTATTTTCATTGACAATAACAATGTTATAAACTAATGCATGAGTACGATTGAAGCATGATAAGAATGAACATGAAGAAGTGGACTCTGACTCTATTCATTGCTCGTCAGAAGTAGCAGCAGGAACTTCCCAAAAGATGGACAAAGTTTGCAGGTGATGACTTTGTTCTGAGATTTGTGTTAGTTGTTACCTTTCTCTGCAACTAACTGTTCATTCTGGGTGGGCGTATAATCAAGTCAAAATACCCTTGTGCAAGAACTTTGAAGCAAAAGAGGGGATGGTCCTATTTTCGCGAGGGTATGGTACATGCATACAGTGATATAATACACTATTGTCAAGCTAGTCTCTACAGACCCTGTGGTTATTAGACAGCTCAATCACCCTTGGGACAAAATCCTTACAGGGCCCACACAAACCATTTATATAATACCTGTTGCAGTAGAATTAGTAGGCATAGTAATGGCATTAGAGGTTGTTACTATAAGCTGTGCAGTAGAGCTTGTGATCTGTTCTGGTAAACTGTTGTCAAAGTTGTTGTTGTTGTTCAGTGATGAAATGGTACCATCAAACGATTGATGAAAAATGCAAATAACAAATCCACTGCTGGAAGGGGACGATAATTCTAATATGCTCCGAACATAAGCCGAGTCTATGCAGGAGGTGGTTACATTTGTATCGTCAGCAGTGTAGGTATCTCCATTATATAGCCATTGGATCTCTACACTCGTTCCCTCGGCAGCACACTCAAAGGTGACAGGAGAACCAGCAGACACAGTTTGAGTAACAAGGGCAACATCAATTGAAAGTGGCACTGCAGTGATATTGTACATAATGATTCATTCATCATTATACATAAGCATATGAACTTACCAACTTTAGTCAATTGAAATTGTGGTCTATTCAAAGCAGGATAATCGACCACTTGTTCACATGCACTGCATTCCTGCATCCTCAGAGCACAGGTATAGGTAGTGACATCAGGTGACTGCCTTGTAATAGAAATAGTCAGTGTTTGACTAAACTCTCCTGGGATTACATTGTTTGACACATATGTATTAAACCAGATGTGATGGTAGGGGCGAATATGATCACTTGCTGTGCCTAGTTCATAAGGACATACTAGTGTATGTACACTTTCGACAATCGCAAGAAGTCTTGTTACAGTTGGTTCCAGAACAGGTATTACTGTATAAATATACATACAGGTCATACATAAATCTACGTAATTGACTATAGACATTACATAATTGTATCAATCTGGTCTGTAGCCGAGTAAACTACAAATATTACATTGTAACTATTAGCTATTGACTAAGTAATTATCTGCTCACCTCCAAAATATACCAAATCTGTGGACATACCACCAACTTCACAATAAGCAGCCTTCTCAACTGATGGAATTACGGTGAATGTAGCCTCTGTGATACTAGTAGACTCATCGACAAATATTTCAGTATCATTCGAACCATCAACATGGAGACTGACTACTCTAATCTCAATCTCTCTATTTCCAAAGGACACACAGTTGACCGTAATCTCATTGTCGTCTCTACTCTGACTCTGAGTGATGTCGCCTTGAGCATTGACAAACATAAAAAATAACAAGGTGGAGAAACTTGTTTTTAGTTTCATAGCTCTATAGATCTACAGCTCAGCAAAAACTATAATTATGTTGTACACAACAATTAGCGGAGGGAAGACACCTCCAGCTCCATAATCATTAGATGATCTACAGTTACTGCGCATGCGCACTATTATTGGCTTACATTCTCAGGGTGAGCTGCAAATTATGGGTATTGAAGATTGGAGTATATATAACTTGAACTTGACAAAAAGTGACCAATCCTTTGATAACTGGGGGAAATCTTGCAGTGGGCTAGCTGATAAAAGCACGGTGAGTGTGTACAATGCTATTGAAGCAGACTGCAAGACTCAACTATTCCCTCGCCTACCTAGTGAACCCATGCAGTGAACCTACAGTACCAACAACCTACCCTCCATACAGACCCATCACTGAGGCCACTATGGAAACATTAACAAGCATTGCATCAACAAATACCTACTGCTGTCATGATGAAACTTTATACATGTAGTAATCAAGCTTTATTTAGTTATTGCGCATGCGCACTATTATTGGCGAAAGTTGATCTGTAGTGAAGCAGACTGCAACACTCAACTATTCCCTCGACTATAACCAGTGAACCCACCGTACCAACAACCTACCCTCCACACAGACCCATCACTCTGGCCACTACATGACAACATTAACAAGCATTGCATTAATAAATGCCTATTGCTGTCATACCCACGGATGAAACTTGATGTGATGGTATAGTCATGAAGGCACCAACATTGTAATTAACATGACCATCACAATCCCAATCACCTATGGCAACTATCAGCCCAAGCAACTTCGTAAGGGAGCTGGCGATGATGTAGTTGTGAATCTACATATATCTGAAGTTATCTCCGACCATGGTGCAGCTGATACCTATATATATAGCCGGGAATTAACTCTGTCAAGTACTGATGAGCAAAATTATATTTGCATGCATGGCTGATTGAATATTGAAGCCATGACTTTTGAACACATGTAACAAGTAAAAGTTTGCAGAACTCCTTAGTCTGTATAATAATTATTGCCGTATATCGCTCTGAACATTTTTGTTTAAGTAAAATGCAATATAGAATTGCTATACAGTAGAAACATGTGATCAATCTAGTAACGAGATAATGTTGGCAATTGGTCAGTTTTTGTCACTCTGTTCCTTAGCGACTCGTTTAAATCATCGTATCCATGCACTTATGTCTGCAAAAATATCAAGCATAAATTTGTTGCAGTAACATTTTTTTGCTAGCTTAATTAATTAATTGTGGTATACAATGGTCATAATGAAGAGGTGGTCACTAACACATGCACTTTGAAGTGGGGTTGGCTATACTATTCTTGTTACTTAAAATAATACATTGTCTACAGTTACAGACACATGCAGCCATTGATCATGCACCTATGGGGTCTTGGCTATTATGAGGGAGCTCCATGTTCAGTTCAGCATAGTCAGACACAGAGGAGAGCATGGCGTCCATTATTGAAGACAAGTCAGTGAAGGATGGTTATGATGGTCATAAATGAAAGCTAAGAAACTTTAAGATGTGTGGTGGTATGCAACAAGCTTAAATACCGTATATATAGCTCTATACTGCCATGTCAACAAATGTACCTAAGCTTTATAATAGTATATAATTATAGTCACGAAGGCACCACCATTAGAATCAAAATGACCGTCACGATCCTAATCACCTATGGCAACTATCAGCACGAGCAACTTCGTAAGGGAGCTGACGATGATGTAGTTGTGAATCTACGTATATCTGAAGTTATCTCCGACCACAGTGTAGCTGATACCTACAGGGGAATGGCCACTCTGCGTATAAAGGCACTCTGCTGTCAAGACTCAGCGATAAAAATTATTTGCTTGGCTGATTGGAATATTGAAGCCAATAGTCTTACATACTATCGTGTACCAGAGGAGAGTTAGCAGATAACTTTTTAGTACGTATAATAATGCCGTATATTGCTGTGAACATTATCAAGTGAAATCAATACAGTAAAAATAATTCCTACTATAGAAACACGTTTAGATGAGTAAAAATAATTGCTGGCTATTAGTCAGTTCTTGTCGCTCTATTCCTTAGTGCCTCATTTAAATCATCGTATCCACTCATGTCTGCAAAAATAAACAATTTTCGAAGCGAAGCATATATTTTGCAGTCGCCTTGGTAACAATATTATGAAGAGGTGGTCTACTAACACATGCTGCTGTGGAGAGTTTGGGGTATTGGATCTAAACTGTATATGATTATGATCTCATTACTTGTTAGAGATACATTGTACCAACAGTGCAGTTAAAGATACAGCTATTGATCACCTATGGGGTCTTGGCTATTATGAGGGAGCTCCATGTTCAGTTCAGTGGTGTCAGACACAGAGGAGAGCATGGCGTCCATTATTGAAGACAGGTCAGTGAAGGATGGCCTCTCTTTAGAATCCTCCAGCCAGCATCTCTGCATCACCGCTGAGCTGGAGTGAGATAATTTAAAAGCAGCGTTCTAGGTTAGGCCACTCCAAGTGATACTCTGGTTTCTGGTCCACCACCCGCATCAAATTTTATTCTTGGATTTCTATCTCATTATTGGATTTCTATTACTACGCATGCGCAGAATAGTCCCATGTGGCAAAAAATAGTGTGATAATGATATTCATTTGCAAAATAATGAGATTCATAAGGTGAAATTGATATGACATAATGAGAAAAGCCGCCCGCCCGCATGCAATTAGAAAAACTTCAGGACCAGAAACCAGAGTGTCACTTGGAGTGGCCTTAGTTGAACACACAAAATTATTGACTTTCCTAAAAACTAAAAGACGCATCTTTCAATCTTGAAAATGGCCACTCAATGACAAGTAACGAGCCCTCAATGGTTGCATGCACCAACTGACTCACATTTCAGTAGTACAGGCAGTGTTAACGGGAGCGTCCAATCGGCTTCCTCTCTGAAGGAACTTGACAAGAGTCCCGACATCTACTCCAGGATAGGGAATCTGACCACCACTGAAGACCTCCCACATAGTCACTCCGTACGACCACTGCAGGGGGTATTGAAATATTGAAAAATGTGTAGTTTGCAAAAGCTATAGTTGAAACGTACCACATCTGTTTTCTCAGTGAAGATGGCATCGTTTAGACTCTCCAATGCCATCCACTTGTAGGGCAGCTTGATATCGGCTCGTTCATTCTGTTTAAAATATCCAGTGCTGTAGACGTCCTCGGCCAGTCCAAAGTCACCAACTCTGACATCACCACTAGAGTCCAACCTGAACAGACAGTTGCAGTCTCAATGAACTGCTTATCGGTATACATTGTACTGATCAATTGTGCAGTGATTTCTATTGCACATTTGGCATTTCAATTGAAAGGTCCTTGATATTCAGTAACTAGGTATAGACTATCGATTATCGTATATCCTATCGTCTCAATGCATATATTATTGCAATTACTCTTATTCAATGGGGATTATAGACACTATAGTTGATAAGATCTAGTACATATAGGAAAAGTGCCTCACTATGGGACTTGTATACCTGTAATTTACTTAGTCTTCCATTGTTAAGTAATTGTATTGTAGTCAAGCCTCAATGGCAAGGTTTGCACATGTGTACTAGTATCTAAATGAGTTAGACACTGTTTTGGAGGTGCCTGTGTGATTTAGAAGCCCTCAGCCACTTGCTACGCTCGGGATACTAAATCAGTGCCTACACTATATACTTTATAAGCGTACATGCAGTTCCGTGCTGCCAAGTCTCGATGAATGAATCTTTGCTGAGAGAGATATTCCATTCCTAGTGCAATCTGATGACACATTCTCAACAACAGCTTCCTGACACTCTGTGCCTGTGTGTGTGTGTGTGTGTGTGTGTGTGTGTGTGTGTGTGTGTGTGTGTGTGGGTGTGTGTGTGTGTGTGTGTGCGTGCGTGCGTGTGTGCATGTGTGTGTGTGTGTGTGCGTGCGTGTGTGTGCGCGTGTGTGTGTGTGTGTGTGTGTGTGTGTGTGTGTGTGTGTGTGTGTGTGTGTGTGTGTGTGTGTGTGTGTGTGTGTGTGTGTGTGTGTGTGTGTGTGTGTGTGTGTGTGTGTGTGTGTGTGTGTGTGTGTGTGTGTGTGTGTGTGTGTGTGTGTGTGTGTGTAGTGTAAGAATGAGTAATATTATGCTCTTTAAAATGGAAAATTTGGGCAATCGTAGATTTAGAACACAATTCAGTATGAGCCCTTTCCGCTAGCCAGGTTAATGGGCCCCATGCAACGTCTCCATAGCATAATGGACCTGTGTTAGCTGGCCACTTCTTTATTTAGTCTACATGCTCAAGGGTGAGTCTGACCACAATAATAATAAGGTTTCACTCTATACCAACTGTGTTCCCAGGAATTCCAGCTGGCTCATCAAAAAGAGGCATGCATGTGGGTGATCGGGATATGAGCTCATAAGGAACAATGGTTTGTGAGCTATGGCCGATAAGTCATGTCTATTGCATGTATTTGAACCTGTGTGTTTAGCAGGCCACCTCTTTTACGACCACTTCTGGTCTGCCCAAGCTAAAGAAGCACTATATACTCTAAAAGAAGTCTCCTCAGTATTTAGTCATTAGAAATTAAACCCTTTGCTATTATCTGACCTTTTCTTTGCACCAGTATCTGAAATGGGAGTCAAGAGTAAGCATGTCATGTTTGTGAGTTTTTAGCAATGTATAATTATAAGGCCCTATAAAGACTATCCATGAAGTTTCACGGAGGAATTGTGAGTGTACGGAGAAAGAAGAGAATATACGGAAGCACAACACCAAAACTTGCTCTCCTAGCTAGCTAAAAGACTACAAACGATTATAGTACTCACAGTAGTTATAAATAATGCCTAGCTATATCCTGTTAATTAACATGCTAACGTACAGTGAAATTTGTTTCAAGCAGACCAACAGTGGCTATAATAAAGAGGTAGCCTGCTAACAAAGGTTGAAACACAAGCTATGGAGAATTTGGGGCTCATTATATCCTGTCTGTATTATAGAGGGTGATCTACATATAGAGTAATCACGAAATGTGAAAACAAAATCCAGTTCTTAGAGTATACACAGCAGTACATTAATTAATGATTCCTATTGAGTTCTCAATTAATTACCAATTGTTTGCTCCTCCATGCAGTACATGATATTGTGAAGAGGTACACGGCCGACTACGACAAGGCACTGATCTTCAACAAGGTCCATCACGAGCTCAACCAGGTGGGCGTGACCAGATTAGAATAACACTGTGGTGTTATTTAGCTGTGTACATAAATTAAATAATTATAGTTTGAAACACTAACTGCTAACTATAGATGTGCTGTATAAGTATAGAAGTTACCGGATAGCTAGTCACTTTTTAACCTGTATATATATATTGCTAATAATTGCCATATTCCTGTGAATATTTCAAAATTCATTTGCACCAATTCAAGTGAAGTTATGTCAGTAACAACTGCTACGATAGAAACACATGATTAAACTATTGTTGAGAGCTTGTAAGGGTTGGTCCTAATTGCTCTGTTCCTGAGCGACTCGTTTAAATCGTCGTATCCACTCATGTCTGCAATTAAAAAAATACATACTGACCGTTCAGTGATCTTCGAGTGACACCATGCAGTTACTGTCACCCCATGTACAGTGGCTGTGAAAAGAGGTAGCCTTGCTAACACAGATCAAAACAAATGCTTCGGAGACTTAGGAATATTGCGTTTTGAACATTATGATCTCATCTTGTCAGAGGTACATATATATATACATTGTACCAACAGTACAGTTACAATTACAGCCATTGATCACCTATGTAGTCTTGGCTATTATGAGGGAGCTTCATGTTCAGTTCAACATAGTCAGACACAGAGGAGAGCATGGCGTCCATTATTGAAGACAGGTCAGTGAAGGATGGCCTCTCTTTATAATCCTCCAGCCAGCATCTCTGCATCACCGCTGAGCTGGAGTGATATGGAACAAGAATAGCTCTGGTATAAAGTTAATATAGCTAAGCACATAATTATAGGACCTCTCTTCCTAAAAACTACAAACGCATCTTTCAGTTTTGAAATTGGCCATTCATATCAAGTTACGATCACTCAATGCTTGCATGCACAAGTATCCCTCACATTTCAGCAGTACAAGCAGTGTTAACGGGAGCGTCCAATCGGCTTCCTCTCTGTAGGAACTTGACAAGAGTCCTGACGTCTACTCCAGGATAGGGAATCTGACCGCCACTGAAGACCTCCCACATAGTCACTCCGTACGACCACTGCAGGGGGTATTGAAATATTACTAAGAGCTAGTTGAAACGTACCACATCTGTTTTCTCAGTGAAGATGGCATCGTTTAGACTTTCCAATGCCATCCACTTGTAGGGCAGCTTGATATCAGCTCGTTCATTCTGTCTAAAATATCCAGTGCTGTAGACGTCTTCGGCCAGTCCAAAGTCACCAACTTTGACATCACCACTCGAGTCCAACCTGAACAGACGGTGTAGTAATAACGTATAAACGTACAGATACCTCAATGCAATTATTATATTTAAGGCATACATGCAGTTCCGTGCTGCCAAGTCTCGATGAATGAATCTTTGCTGAGAGAGATATTCCATTCCTAGGGCAATCTGATGACACATTCTCAACAACAGCTTCCTGACACTCTGTGCCTGTGTGTGTGTGTGTGTGTGCGTGTGTGTGTGTGTGTGTGTGTGTGTGTGTGTGTGTGCGTGCGTGCGTGCGTGTGGTGTGTGTGTGTGTGTGTGTGCGTGCGTGCGTGCGTGTGTGTGTAGTGTGAGAATTAATGGGATTATGCTCTTTAAATGGAAGATTTGGGCCCGAAAGCAATGGTAGATTTAGAAAACACAATTCACATGTACATGTATCTGTATGAGTCCGCTAGCCAGGTATGGAATGTCTCTCCATATGTTTGTACCTGCGTTAGCTGGCCACTAGTCTGCATGCTCAAGGGTGAGTCTGACCACAATATAAGTCTATACTAGCTGTGTTCCCAGGACCTGTGTTAGTTGGCCACTAGTCTACATGCTCAAGGGCGAGTCTGACCACAATATAAGGTTTCACTCTATACCAGCTGTGTTTTCAGGACCTGTGTTAGCTGGCCACTAGTCTGCATGCTCAAGGGTGAGTCTGACCACAATATAAGGTTTCACTCTGTTCCCAGGACCTGTGTTAGCTGGCCACTAGTCTACATGCTCAAGGGTGAGTCTGACCACAATATAAGGTTTCACTCTATACCAGCTGTGTTCCCAGGAATTCCAGCTTGCTCATTAAAAAGAGGCATGCATGTGGGTGATCGGGATATGAGCTCATATTTAGCGGATTAGTTATGTCTATAATTATTGCGGTCACTCAATAAACAGGTCATGCACACACCCTCCACATGCAGTCTCCATATATAGCATGTATTTAGCCTATGTTAGCAGGCCACCTATTTTACGACCACTGTTGGTCTGCCCAAGGGAAGCACTATTTTAGTCATTAACAGTGCTAGTGTCTGACCTTTTCTTTGCTGCAGTTTCCAGTCAATTTTAAACCACTTCTCTCCTTTTTCAAATAATCTAGTACACTCCCATTGGTCATATGTGGCATCACCATGGAAACACCGGGTCCGGCATCTAGACACACTCCAATCAGGGGCATGACGTGAGGGTGGTTGAAATCCTTCATCTTGATAATCTCACTCATCAGAAATTGAATATCCGACGAGGAAAACAAACCTAATTGTTCGTTTTAGTCACTGGAACACATGCACCAATTGTTTCAAATACACTACTAAAATTAATAGGAGACAACAGCTCTTCTACACATGTAGTGAGGTTCCCTTCAGCTCCCAGCAGCACATAAGGCAGACATATAAAATTACCTTTTAATGTCTTCACGGCCACAGCTTGCAATGGCTCATCTTTCCAGTTCATTAGTAAACCTTTGTACACCATTCCAGTTTCCCCTGGAAACAATTCAAGCCAGTTCATTTGTCAGTGTTTGAAATATAAAATACACACTGTACAAGTACAATAAGATACATTCTCTCACCTTGTCCAATGGGATCACTGCTCAGTTTCAGTTGAGATCCTGGTATCTTTAGAGATTCTGGTAGATCAGGCAGCTTCATCACATTACCAAGTATCAGGGACCCTGGATGGACACAGAGTGATCATGTGACTACAAAGCCGTACCGTGTATATAGGTCAGCGAAGAAGTAATACATTATTTATGGGATTGTTGTTCAGTTTGTTTATAAACAAATATAAGCAGTGCAACAAGCACACTACGTGTGTTATTTAACCCACCATTTTAACAGTGCGCGCGCGCATGCACGCAAACCTAAATCTTGAACTTGTACACATATTCGCTCAGAAATTAAATATAGAGAGTGGCGGCACCCGACTAGCTTACGCACTTGAGACGCCCAGCAATTGCACTAAATTTTAGCCATTTCTACCAAAAGTTCTTAGTAATCACAATTAGTTCATGTAACGTACAAGCATTGGCTATAGCACTTGAAACCTCTTCAACACTTTTCCCAGCAGTGGAAGCTTTTTCTGTGCCAGTAGAAGTTTCATTTGCAATGGATTCTCCTCTTGAATCGTTGATAGCAATAGATGGTTCCAATATGGAAGAGTGATGTCCATCGGTAATAGACACTTGAGCTGTAGGGTCAGTTGTTGGAAATCGGGGTACCGTCTCCGGCGGCAACTCTGAGCTGTTCACCTCATTGGTACTCGGGGTAGATTCTTGTGTGCCATTGATTGGAGTTAACGTTGACAGTTGTCGGATAGTATTATCAGGTAATGCAAGATCATGCCTGGAGAGAGATGAACTTAATATAGTCATTGAAGGTAACCATGCAGAGTCTCAATTGTAAAAGTTATGCATTCATTTTAGCCTATAGTGCTTGTTTTATAGTTTTAAATACTGGTCTAAATGTAAACTTTAAGTACCTTAAACCAGTTCTTGCAAGTTGGTTTGCTTTCAACAGCTGTCTTCGTTTGTAGAGCCCAAAACAAACTATACATATTATGCAAAAGCCTGCCCCCGTTGCAGCAAGTGTAAGGATGATGACAGCTATTGCAGCACTAGTATCTGGAATGGAAGTCAAGAGTAAGCATGCATGTTTGTGAGTTTTTAGCAATGTATAATTATAAGGCCCTATAAAGACTATCCATTATACATGCATGCTACGAGTACAACGCTTAACGGTCAAGAAATAATTATTGTGAGTATAATAGCAAACTTTGCAAGGTTTAATCAATTCGCCAAAATAAAATCGTAAAACCTAAATTAGACACTATTATTTTGATAAGATCTACATGGAAAGTACATGGGAATAGTGCCTCAGAGCAGGTATACTATGGGACTTAGTGTACCTGCAAATTTACTTAGTATATACCTATAGTATCCCGTTGTCAAGTAATTGTATTGTAGTCAAGCGGTTTCACGCATGCGCACTAGTATCTAAATGAGTTAGACACTGTTTTGTCTGTGTCCATGTGATTTAGAAGCCCTCAGCCACTTGTAGTACCCTCACTACACTCGGGATACTAAATCAGTGCCTTTGGGCTTCTAGATCCCTGCAAAACAGCCTATATAAATACACATGATCCTTGCCAGAACACAATAGATATAGATCGCAAAAGGTCAATTTTTGCTGATTTGGCTCATTAGCAAAGGTTTTCACCCGCAAAACATTCTAGTAATAATTATGGTATACAATAATCATGGGAATCATATACCGGCACAGTATAATAATAGCTCATGATCAGCAGTGCATGGATACACTTATTAAATACCTCCATGCACAATCACATACCAGCTGTTGAGGTAGTAGGGAGAGTAGTGGCAGAGGTAGTACGCATAGTGGTAGGAGAGGTTGTTCCTGGTATTACTATGAGCTCTGCAGTAGAGTTCATGATCTGTTCTGGTAAACTGTTGCTAAAGTCGTTGTTATTCAGTGATGAAACGGTACCATCAAACAATTGACGAACAATGCAAATAACACTTCCATTGCTGGAAGGGGATGATAATTTTAATATGCTCCGAATATAAGGCGAGTCTATGCGGGAGGTGGTTACATTTCCATCGTCAGCAGTGTAGCTATCTCCATTATACATCCATATAATCTCTATACTCGTTCCATTGGCAGCACACTCAAAGGTGGCAGGAGAACCAGCGGACACATTTCGGGTAACAGGGGCAACATCAATTGAAAGTGGCACTGCAGTGATATTGTACATAATGATTCATTCATCATTATATATAATAAGCATATGAACTTACCAACTTTAGTCAATTGAAATTGTGGTCTATTAAAAGAAGGATACTCAACCACTGATTCACATGCACTGCATTCTTGCATCCTCAGAGCACAGGTATAAGTAGAAAAATTAGGTGACTGCTTTGAAACAGAAGCATTCAGTATTCGATTAAACTCTTCTGGGATTGCAACGTTGGAATTGTCTGTATTAAACCAGATATGATGGTAGGGGCTTATATGATCACTTGCTGTGCCTAGTTCATAAGGACATACTAGTATAAGTTCACTTCCGACAATCGCAAGTAGTCTTGTTACAGTTGGTTCCAGAACAGGTATTGCTGTATAAATAATTAATATACAGGTCATACATAAATCTACGTAATTGACTATAATTATAGACATTACATAACTGTATCAATCTGGTCTGTAGCCGAGTAAACTACAAATATTACATTGCAACTATTATAATATTGCCTAAGTAATTATCTGCTCACCTCCAAAATATACCAAATCTGTGGACACACCACCAGCTTCACAATAAGCAGCCTTCTCATCTGATGGAGTTACGGTGAATGTCTTTGTGTGTGTGCTTGTACCAATAGATGTTTCAGTATCATTCGAACTGTCAGCACGGAGACTGACCACTCCAATCGTAATCACGTTTCCAAAGAACTCACAGTTGAACACAATCTCATTGCCATCTCTATATTCTGACTCTGAGTGATGTCACCTTGAGCATTGACAAACATAAAAAATAACAAGGTAGAGAAACTTGTTTTTAGTTTCATAGCTCTATAGATCTATACAGCTCAGCAAAAACTAATTGCATTTGCGGTTCATTTTGCAGTTCAACTACATGCACTTCTGAAGTTGGCTTTTGCAGTTCGCAGTTGACTTTTGCAGTTGGCTTCTGCAGTTCGCAGTTGACTTTTGCAGTTGGCTTGCAGTTGGCTTTTGCAGTTGGCTTTTGCAGTTGCTCAATCACAATGAATGTGACATCACAATTCTTACAGCATTAAGGACATATATAGAAGTACTGTATAGCAGGACCTAGAAATGCTGATAGCAAGTAGAAACAGGTTACCATAATTATATAATAAACAACAATAATAATTAGATGTTGCAACAACATATATTTCTTAATAAGAAGCAGGCAAGCCATGATTATGCAGCTGACTAGCTAGCTGTGTTTAATATCTCTGCTGTGTCTGTCTGTGTTTGAACGATTGGTCTCCACGAGTAAAAGTATTTCATCAATAGATATGTTGAAATAGGGTATTCAATGTCTGCATATATCCTAATTACTGTATACCGTTGAATTGTAGCAAATGTGCCATGATAAAACACAGACAGACACAGCAGAGATATTAGAATTAGACACAGCTATAGCTATATAGCCAGCATAATTATTCTCTTGCCTGTTTCTTATTATTAAAAGCACAAGTCATGTTGATGTCATGTGATTATTGTGAGATTGAGCAACTGCAAAAGTCAAAGAAGTGAACTTGTACATACACAACAATTAGCAGCGGAGGGAAGGTTGTGTCTGATGATCGATTTTTTTGTCTGTTCTTACCGTTCATCAGACACTAGCACGTTTTCAGCTCTTGAAGACTTAGTAGTTGAATTCTTTTTTGCATACATTCATAAGAACACATGCTTGATCAGATGGTGCAAAAGAAAATTTTTATCACTGCTTGTTTCCTTAGAATGAGTGTCTGAACATGCATTGTGTCTGAATATAGATACCTTATTCTATCAGCCTGAGCAACTTCGTAAGGGAGCTGATGATGATGTAGTTGTGAATCTACGTATATCTGAAGCAAGTATACTCAGCAATATTTGCTTGGTTGATTGGAATAGCTTTACGTATACTATCTTGTGTACCATGCAGCTATACCTTAGGTTTGAATTTATAAATAATAAAGTAGAAGCAAGAGTTCATTATATAGGAGTTATATACTGACCAGATAACATTTTAATCTGTATACACAGTGATTGCCATATTGCTGTGAACATAATAAAGTTCATTTGCAAATTCAAGTAAAGTTATGTATGTCAATAACAACTGCTACGATAGAAACACAAGATTAAACTATTGTTGAGAGCTTGTAAGGGTTGGTCCTAGTTGCTCTGTTCCTGAGCGACTCGTTTAAATCGTCGTATCCACTCATGTCTGCAAAAAATACATATTGATCGTTTAGTGATTTTCATACAAGTGACACCATGCAGTTACTGTCACAGTGGCTGCATTATAGAGGGTGGCCCACTAACAAATGCAGGGGTCCAACACATTCATGCTATCGAGACTATGAGGTATTGGTTGTTATGATCTCATTACTTGTTAGAGATATATTGTACCAACAGTATACAGTTACAGATACACCCATTGATCACCTATGGGGTCTTGGCTATTATGACGGAGCTCCATGTTCAGTTCAGTGGTGTCAGACACAGAGGAGAGCATGGCGTCCATTTTTGAAGACAGGTCAGTGAAGGATGGTCTCTCTTCAGAATCCTCCAGCCAGCATCTCTGCATCACTGCTGAGCTGGAGTGATGTGAAACAAGAATGGCTCTGGTATAAAGTTAATATACCTATAGCACACATAATTATAGGACCTCTCTTAAAACTATAAACGCATCTTTCAGTTTTGAAATTGGCCATTCATATCAAGTTACAATCACTCAATGCTTGCATGCACAAGTATCCCTCACATTTCAGCAGTACAGGCAGTGTTAACAGGAGCGTCCAATCGGTTTCCTCTCTGTAGGAAGTTGACAAGAGTCCTGACGTCTACTCCAGGATAGGGAATCTGACCGCCACTGAAGACCTCCCACATAGTCACTCCATACGACCACTGCAGGGGGTATTGAAATATTAATTGTATATATTATTTTATTGGGAGTTAGTTAAATGTACCACATCTGTTTTCTCAGTGAAGATGGCATTGTTTAGACTTTCCAATGCCATCCACTTGTAGGGCAGCTTGATATCAGCTCGTTCATTCTGTCTGAAATATCCAGTCCTGTGGACGTCCTCGGCCAGTCCAAAGTCACCAACTCTGACATCACCACTAGAGTCCAACCTGAACAGAGGGTTGTAGTCTGATCAAGTGAACTGTTCCTAACTACTGTACTGATAGATTATAATATGTCTCAACACTCAACTCAGCTATAGCTAGCTAGACAGACATTATATAACATGCAATAATGGCTAGTATAGTGAGAGTTCATTGTTTACAGACTCCTGATTTCTGATTTGTCAATGCAAATAGACTTATAAGACCACTCCAAGTGATACTCTGGTTTCTGGTCTAACTGCTTGTGGGTGCATGGGAGGCTTTTGTCAATAATTATGTCATTATTAATTTTATTTGCTACATTATTTTGCAAATGAATACCATTATTACACTATTTTGTGCCACATGGACCATCATTGTGCACACGCGTAGTAGACTGAATAATGAGATAGAAATCCAAGAATTATGCCGGCGCTGGACCAGAAACCAGAGTATATCACTTGGAGTGGCCTAATATGTAATGCAAGATGCTTTGTAAATGTACATGCAGTTCCGTGCTGCCAAGTCTCGATGAATGAATCTTTGCTGAGAGAGATATTCCATTCCTAGTGCAATCTGATGACACATTCTCAACAACAGCTTCCTGACACTCTGTGCCTGTGTGTGTGTGTAGTGTGAGAATGGATTACACTCTTCATAATGAAGATGTAGGTCGATCCGTGAGCAATCGTTGATTTAAGCACACAATTTAATCAAGCTATACGTGTATCTATACCAGATTAAACTATGGTAGTATATGCAGCTTTTATTTAGTCAGCTATATGATTAATGGGGCCCAAAAGTCTCAGACTCTCCTCTCCATAGCATGTGTTTGGATCTGTGTTAGTAGGCCACCCTCTATAATACAGCCAGATTAATGGGCCTCAAATTCTCCATATATATAGAGCATGTGTTTGGATCTGTGTTAGCAGACCACCCTCTAGTCTATAATACAGACAGGGTAATGGGCCTCAAATTCTCCATATATAGCATGTGTTTGGACCTGTGTTATCATGATATAGCAGCTGGGTCACCCTCACCACTGTAGACTGCCCAAGGGTTAAAATGTCACTGTACCACGTCCTGTTTTCCAAGCGTATGTGGTGACCATGTTTGTACACGTGGTATAGACAGTGAGTGAGCATGTCTACATAGTGGTCACTCTGATATCACCTTTTATAATGTAGCCAGGTTAATAAGAATGTGCCCATTAATTAGGTTCTGTGCTAGCAGGCCTCCACCTCTCTAACCTACTAGCTGTTGGCCTGCCCAAGAGAAAAGCATTTTAGTTTTTAATTAAACAACTGTGCTAGCGTCTGACCTTTTCTTTGCTGCAATTATCAGTCAATTTTAAACTATTTCTCTCCTGTTTCAAATAATCCAGTACACTCCCATTGGTCATATGTGGCATCACCATGGAAACACCGGGTCCGGCATCTAGACACACTCCAATCAGGGGCATGACGTGAGGGTGGTTGAAATCCTTCATCTTGATAATCTCACTCATCAGAAATTGAATATCCGAAGAAGAAAACAAACCTAAAAATAATATGTACAGACTATTAACAAGAGCCTGTAACTATAATTAATAAAGAGAAGGAGCGGCTGACTACGGGGATAAAGCTATGACCACATTTCCATGTATAGTTATAGTGGGATGCCTTCCCTTCATGTGCACAGCTCCAGGTGCAGTTACTGTCTAGCCACATAAGGCAGCCATATTAAATTAATTAAGTTACCTTTCAATGTCTTCACAGCCACAGCTTGTAATGGCTCATCTTTCCAGTTCATCAGTATACCTTTGTACACCACACCCGTTTCCCCTACAAGGCCACCCATTAGAAGGATATATTACATTGCACATGTAATCCGCTCACCTTGTCCAATGGGGCGCTCACCTTGTCCAATGGGATCACTGCTCAGTTTCAGCCAAGATCCTGGTATCTTTAGAGATTCTGGTAGATCAGGCAGCTTCACCGCATTACCAAGTATCAGCGACCCTGGACGCAGAGTGATCATGTGACTACATGCTTATATACATGCAAGGATTTAATTTTCGCTAAATACCAGCCATGATGCATGCACGCGATATTGGTATGTTCACGGTACATCGAAAACCATCATCAACAGTTACACCCTCGAAATACATCCGCTACATGGTTACGGTCTATACTCTGACTTGAGAGATTTAGCAGCTGTTGCACTATATACGCATATACAGCCTTGGGCCATTCCTAACAATAAAAACTATATTTCTCTTGAATCATCAATACCAGTAGATTGTTTTGTTGTGGAAGAGTAATGTCTATCAGTAGTAGGCACTCGAGCTGTGTTAAAACTTGTTGGAAATCGGGGTGATGGTGCCGTCTCCGGCGGCAACTCGGTACTTTGCATCTCGTTAGTACTCAGTGTAGTTTCTTGTATGTCACTGAAAGGAGTTGACAGAGGATAAAATGGTGAGATGGTTTTATCAGGTACTGCAAATCATGGGGATTATATGTAGTCACTGAAGGTCTCAATTGTAAACATTATGCATAAGTATATTTAGCCCAGTGCTGGTTTTATAGTCATTTTCATGGCAAACTTTAAGTACAGTAATGCATGTACCTTAAACCAGTTGTTGCAATTATTTGGTTTGCTTTCAGCAACTGTCTTCGTTTGTGGAGCCCAAAACAAACTATGAAACAAGTCACTGAGACAATGAAAAAGCTTGTCCCTACTGCAGCAAGAGAAAGGATGATGATAGCTGTCACAGTGACGGTACCTGAAATGGGAGTCAAGAGTAAGCATGTTTGTGAGTTCTTAGCAATGTAATAAATATCCGTATCAACCACGTCACGTCCCCACACAAAATACCATTGCCACTATCACGTACAGTGTATCAGTATGTGCCACAACAACTTTCATGAAGGTGATCTACTTACTTTCATCGTTAAGCCAGCACAGAAATATTATAGCTAGGCATGCAGTGGCAGATTGAATACTTCTCTATACAATGAATGTCGCTGCGTGTGCTAATGCCTCTCAGCATGTTTTGCTTCGCTCAAATTGTTATCGAAGAAGTAATTAGTTTATTTGTTTTGTACAATGTTATGTTCTTATTGTTGTTTGCAAGTGTTGACAATGAGAGAATTGAATTCCACACCGTCATTATAGGAGAGGAGCTTAATGCATGGGAACAGAAGTCTATCTGATGGCTTGATAATCTTAGTAAGTTTGGTATTTTGCATTTCCTGTCAATGAATAATAACAAAAAAAAGTTGGATCTGCATGCAATGAGGTCAGAGTTCACAAGGGCTGCGTCTGGCTATACATGCATTCAGCTTTACAGGTTTTTTCTGAAGCTTATAGCTAACAAACAGCTGTATGGCTAACAAACAGCTATATGGCTAACAAACAGCTGTATGGCTAACTCATAAATTGAATAGAAAACTGTGCAATCAGAATAATGATGCTAAGAGGCCTTCACCCACCGTGTGAGTCATATCTCGAAAAAGAAGCTTTACAAATGTAGATGAATCAAAATCCAAAAGAACGTGGCTCAAAGCAGCTGTTATTTGTCATTGCATTGTAATAGTTACAGTTGAAATTCACACACGCACACACACACACACACACACACACACACACACGCACGCACGCACGCACGCACACACACACACACATGCACACACACACACATCCCTTGTAGGGCTACGCCTCGAGGCATCATGCACATACATAGTACCTGTTGCAGCTGTTGTTGTAGAGATAGTAAGCATAGTAGTGGTAGGAGAGGTTGTTTCTGGTATTATTATGAGCTCTGCAGTGGACCTTCTGTTCTGACCTGGTAAATTGTTGTTAAAGTTGTTGTTGTCCAGCGAATTCGTACCATCAAACAATTGACGAACAATGCAAATAACACTTCCACTACTCGAAGGGGATGATAATTCTAATTCACTCCGAACATAAGCCGAATCCACGCTGGAAATGTTTACATTTTCATTGTTAGCAGTGTAGGTATTTCCATCATACAGCCATATAATGTCTATACTTGTTCCCTCGGCAGCACACACAAAAGTGACAGGAGTACCAGCGGACACGTTTTGGGAAACAGGGGCGACATCAATTGAAAGAGGCACTACACTATGATGATTCATTCACACCAGCAAAATAATATTAATGAACTTACCAACTTTAGTAAGCTGAAATTGTGGTGTATTCAAAGAAGGATAATCGACCAGTCGTCCACATGCACTGCATTCCCTCATCCTCAGAGCACAGGTGTAATTAGCAATATCAGGTGACTGCCTTGTAATAGAAATATTTAGTGTTCGACTTAATTCTTCTGTGATAATATCATTGGATTGATCTTTAAACCAGATATGATGGTAGGGGTCAATATCATCACTTGCTGTGCCTAGTTCATAAGAACATTCTAGTGTATGTACACTTCCAACAATTGCAAGTAGTCTTGTTAAAGTTGTTTTCAGAACAGGAGATGCTGTATTTATGAAACACATACAGTTCACTGGGATACAAAAATTGACCATGCAGGCTCAAGAACTGAGCTGTAGCCAAGCAAAACGTGCATACAATAATTTTATACTCACCTCCAAAATATACCAAATTTGTAGACACATTACCAGCTCCACAATAAGCAGCCTTCTCATCTGATGGAGTTACGGTGAACCTAGCCATTGCTGTGGTACTAGTCCTAGACACATTAACAAATGGTGCAGTGCCATTCGAACCATCAGCAATGACACTGACTACACGAATCTTAATCGCTTCTTGGTCAAAGGACTCACAGGTAAACGTAATCTCATTGCCCTGTCTACTCTGACCAGTAGTGATGACTTGAGCAAGACTTTTTCTGACAAATATTAAAAATAACAAGGTAGAGACTGAACTTGTTTTCAGTTTCATAGTTTTAGATCTATATAGCTAGCTCAGCAATATAACACCAAAGAGCCTTTGATAACACAGAACCATCGATGGTGAGGTGAGTCACAAGGCCAATAGAGAGAGGGTAATACCGTATGACTAGATTTAATACTTTATATACAGGATCTGGGTTTTGTAGTGGGCAATGCTGTGGTCTTGCTGCCCATGCGCACTATTATTGGCTTACTCTCCAGGGTCTGGCTAATGTGCAGGGGGACAGCACACAAGAACACATACCGGTAGTAATAAGAGTGAAGAAATATCTACTCTACTGCTTGAAGGATAGTGCTGATGGGAGTCTGTATAATCACTGTTGTGATGACTTGTGTGTTGCAGAATGTTCCAACTACAATTTACTACTGTGTTAAACAAGAATCTCAATCATCACTAGGCAGTGGACTAACTGAGAAATGCGTAAATGTCGTACTGCAACACTCAACTAAATCATTGTCGTCCCATTGCACAACGACCAGTTTACCTGCCCCGAGTGTCGCTGTGTTGCTGACCCCTTCGGTGACCACTAGGTGAGCTGCGGGGGCATTAGCGACCGTATCAGTCGTCACAACGCCATTAGAGACGTGGTCTTCAAGGCCGCTCAATCTGCCGCTCTGGGCCCCTCCATTGAAACTCCAGGCCTTATTGCAGAGTCTAGTGCTCGCCCTGCGGACGTCCTTCTCCCCAATTGGTCCAACGGCCGTCCAGCCGCTCTCGATGTCCACGTCATCTCTCCTCCCCAGCCCCTCACACTGTCAGTAGCTGCGCATACCCAGGGCCACGCTCTCCAAGTGGGAGTCCAGCGCAAGTTGGCTTCTAACCTTCAGAACTGCCGCAATGCAGGTCTGACATGTGTCCCTCTTGTCGCTGAAAATCTTGGAGGTCTGGCGGAGGATTTCATCTCGACGATTCAAGTCATCGGCCGATCGATTCGTCTCCGATCAGGTGCCGACCGAGATACGGACACAACTAAATACCTCTTCGGCAGAGTCAGCTTGGTTTTGTGGCAGGGCAATGCGTTTATGCTGATTCACAGAGCCCCCACTCTGCCTCCTGCTCTAGATGGACTCACTTAGTCACTTTTAATTTATTTTTATCTTAATTTATTTTTATCTTACTTTTTAATTTATTCTGCCCCCACTTTGTCCTCACTCACTTTGTCATTACATGTTTCATAAAAAAATAAAAAAATAAAAAATAAAAGCATCTAATGTGGTACAATACTGTTTTGAAGCAAACTGAAACACTCAACTATTCCGTTACCTTGACTACCCACACAGTAAAAAGATACTCGTATAAATATAACGCATCTTTTGATTGTTAAAATGACACTAAAATACAATTAATGATGCATTCAGTGTTTTTGCTGTGTAATGAATCACAATACCAACAACCTACCCAGGGTTCCAGCTGATACCTATACAGAGGAATGGTCACCCTGTGTATAAAAGCACATGCACTGTCAAGTATTGCTTTTTGAGCCAATTATTAATAGCCTCACGTAACTACTATCGTGTATACCAGAGGAACTACCTTAAGAAACTTTTTAACATAATTATACAAGTAGCAGGTAATTAGAACATTTATATATAGTCAGTAAAAACTATTGATTATGATTGCCGTATTTATAATTATTATTGGAACAGTTTGAAAAAAGTTCAAGTAAAAACACTACAGTAAGAATAAAATTGCTACTATAGTTATCAATCTATTGGCTATTGGTCAGTTCTTGTCACTCTGTTCCTTAGTGACTCGTTTAAATCGTCATATCCACTCATATCTGCAAAAATCCAAACCAGTCACATTTTGTTGGTGGTAACAACGGCCATAATGAAGAGGTGGCCTACTAACACATGCTATAGACACTTTATAGGGTATTTGGGTCTTGGCTATACTAATCTCATTACTTGAGACATACACATTGTACCAACAGTGCAGTTACAGATACAGCCATTGATCACCTATGGGGTCTTGGCTATTATGAGGGAGCTCCATGTTCAGTTCAGCGTAGTCAGACACAGAGGAGAGCATGGCGTCCATTATTGAAGACAAGTCAGTGAAGGATGGCCTCTCTTCATAATCCTCTAGCCAGCATCTCTGCATCACCGCTGAGCTGGAGTGATGTGGAACAACCATTAACATCAGCATTCTAGGTCTGATATGAGTAGCCATATAAACACATAATTATATACCTCCTACAAAACGCATCTTTCAATTTTGAAAAATTGGCCCACTCAATACTAAAAAAAGAAGCCCTCAATGCTTGCATGCACAAACTGACTCACATTTCAGCAGTACAGGCAGTGTTAACGGGAGCGTCCAATCGGTTTCCTCTCTGAAGGAACTTGACAAGAGTCCTGACGTCTACTCCAGGATAAGGAATCTGACCGCCACTGAAAACCTCCCACATAGTCACTCCATACGACCACTGTAGGGGGTATTGAAGTATTGAAATGTTGTATAATTTTACTAAGAGCTAGTTGAAACGTACCACATCTGTTTTCTCTGTGAAGATGGCATCGTTTAGACTTTCCAATGCCATCCACTTGTAGGGCAGCTTGATATCAGCTCGTTCATTCTGTCTAAAATATCCAGTGCTGTAGACGTCCTCGGCCAGTCCAAAGTCACCAACTCTGACATCACCACTAGAGTCCAACCTGAACAGACGGTTGCAGTAATAAAGTATAAACGTACAGCAATTAGTATATGTAAGGCATACATGCAGTTCCGTGCTGCCAAGTCTCGATGAATGAATCTTTGCTGAGAGAGATATTCCATTCCTAGGGCAATCTGATGACACATTCTCAACAGCAGCTTCCTGACACTCTGTGCCTGTGTGTGTGTGTGTGTGTGTGTGTGTGCGTGCGTGCGTGCGTGCATGCGTGTACGTGTAGTGTGAGAATGGATTATATGTACTGTGCACGAAATGTACTTTAGAAAAATAGTCAAGTGTCTGACCTTTTCTTTGCTGCAGTTATCAGTCAATTTTAAACCACTTCTCTCCTTTTTCAAATAATCCAGTACACTCCCATTGGTCATATGTGGCATCACCATGGAAACACCGGGTCCAGCATCTAAACACACTCCAATCAGGGGCATGACGTGAGGGTGGTTGAAATCCTTCATCTTGATAATCTCACTCATCAGAAATTGAATATCCGAAGAAGAAAACAAACCTAAAAATAAGACATTTAAAGTAATTGTACCAATTTTGATTTTCTATACTATACAGTTATGTACAGCTCTTGATATATGTGATAGGGCCTAGGAAAACAACCCTTATGGAGCAAACTAATAATGTTCAGTACACTACAAAGTAAAATATTTAGAGCTATTTTAGGATTTTGGTTTTCTTTCATAAGAAGAAACTTCAATATCTCCTCTAACTTAAAAAAAAATTTTTGATCCGAAAATTTTTTTGTATAGCCGTTACAAGGCAGCCATTGAATTTTATTCATGCTGTTCTTGTATGCGGATAGAACTTGGAACATTATTAATTTTTCTCAAAACGGTAGGTCAATACTGTCCCCCTTTCACCCGAAAATATTTTGGGGTAGGAAGGTGCAAAGTGAGTGATATTGTAATCAATTTGAAGCTTAAGCATTGCTTTATTTAATTAAGCAATAAAATACAATTAATTAGTTTGCTCCATAAGGGTTGTTTTCCTAGGCCCTGTCACATATGCTAAATAGTATAAATAGCTATATAGTTGTGTGAGAATGTTGCTACCTTTTAATGTCTTCACGGCCACAGCTTGCAATGGCTCATCTTTCCAGTTCATTAGTAAACCTTTGTATACCATTCCAGTTTCCCCTGGAAAATATTGTTTGAAAGATTAAAAAAGACTCACTGTACATGCACAATACGAAATACACAGTGTGCACAATTATGTACAATAGAAGAGAAATAAGTATTGTCTCTCACCTTGTCCAATGGGGTCACTGCTCAGTTTTAGCTGAGATCCTGGTATCTTTAGAGATTCTGATAGATCAGGCAGTTTCATCACATTACCAAGTATCAGTGACCCTGGATGAACACAGAGTGATCATGTGACTACAAAGACTACAAAGTACAGGTTAGCAAATACTTGTATTATATAATGCAGACGTCAATCGTACGATATTCGTTTAGGAAATACAATAGCACAGTATGCTCTGACTTGAGAGCCCCAGCAATTGCAACATTTGGGCCGTTTCTACTGGTAAAAACTGTGTGTACCAACTTGTTAGTAACGTACAAGCATTGGCTATAGCACTTGAAACCTCTTCAACACTTGTCCCAGCAGTGGAAGCTGTTCCTGTGCCAGTTGAAGTTTTGTTTGCGGTGGATTCTTCTCTTGAATCATCGATAGCAATAGATGGTTCTGATATGGAAGAGTAATGTCCATCGGTAGCAGACACTTGAGCTGTAGGACCAGTTGTTGGAAATTGGGGTACCGTCTCCGGCGGCAACTCTGTGCTGTTCACAGTGGTAGGTTCTTCTCTTGCATCATCGATAGCAATAGGTGGTTCTGATATAGAAGACTGACGATTATCGGTAAAGGACACTTGAGATGTACGACTAATTCTATAGTATCGGGGTGTAGTTTCTGACTCTGATGGACACTGATCTGAACTCAGGGTAGACTCCATTGTGCCTCTATTGAACCGTAAGGGATCGTAAGAGTTGGCAGGTAATGCTGCAAGATCATGCCTAGACAAAGAAAGATAGTAAGGACCATTGAAGGTTACCATAGTTTCAATGTGTCATGCATGGATACACATTAACCGAGTGTTTTGCATATACAGTAGAACCTCATCCGAAACCTCACAAATCCGGACAAAATAATAGCAAACTGAAAAAGGGGAGAGGCTATCAGTAGAATATAGACTACTGCACATGTGCACTCTAACTTGTTTTGCTGAATCAGCAATAATTGTATTGCTTAATACCTCGCTCAATACAATGGCCACTGCAAAGAAAACGAAAAGAGCTCACAACACTCACTATAATTATTAAAAAGAAAGATGAGATAAAAAACTATTCTAGCTAGCAGCTTCTCTTCTGGCCACAGTAATATCATAATACATGTACAAAAGTGTCTTTGTTAATGATATTCCTAATCACTTAATGACATCTGTTAATTCGGAAATTTAATTTTAATTTGGGGTCTGGTCCGGCTCTATTCGGATTAGCGAGGTTCTACTGTACTCATACCACACAATATAACAGCTTAAATACCTCAATACAGTAGTTGCAAGTCGTTGTTTTCTCAACCGTTTTCTTCGTTTGTAGATTCCAAAACTAACCATAATCCAACTCAATACAACAAACAAAATAATGAAAACAATGATGCTAACCACAGAGAATCCAGCGCTACCATAAACTGTAAATGTAATGAGAATCAAGAACAAGAACACACTCATAATTATGCCTCGGTGTGCATGAGTAAGCAAGGTATATGCAGTTTCGCATAATAAGGAATACACTCATAATAATTATGAGTTTTTATTCGTGAATCGTAATAGGCCACATAAAAATAGATAATAAATTATAATATTGTTACTAAATATAGACTGCTCAAAAACATCGGATTGATGTTCTAAATACACTACCTAGCTACAGTATAACTGCAGATATTTACACTTACTATAATAGCATCGGTTCCTGTCAGGATCAGAGCTCCATTCTCCACCACTCGTGCATGTGATATTCACTGACCCAAACAACAGTGTGAGTCCATTGTCACATTGGTAAGTCAGCACAGTTCCCTCCAACACTTCATTGTTCAAACTATCATAGTCCACTGTGGTACCATCAACCAAGGTAGCTGTTATAGTTGCACCAGTGAGCTCAACATCAAATTCAGGTACAGTACAGTTGGCTGTGAAACATTGAAATATTTACATGATGTCTTAATTTCAATCACCACCAAAACATAATGATGAGTTCCATCCAATAATGATTTCAAAAGCGTTGGAAACAATAGTGCCGCCACCAACTATAATGTAATGAGAATCAAAACAAGAACACTCTCATAATAATTATAATTATTGTGAGTTCTTACACTGCTCAAAAACATTGGATTGATGTTCTAAATACCTTAATGACATAATTTATTTTCGCGGGTATTAATTTCTGCTATTTTTGCGAATGAGAGTAAAATCGCAAAAATGTGTACTCTCACAGACAATTGGATATTACATTAAAACTACTTGCGAGTAATTAGAAATTTTATGATAATTTCACAACTTGAGCAAGAATTTAATACCAGCAAAATGACCTAAATAGTGAAATCGCAAACAAATCTACCTGTGAAAATATATGTCACCTTAAGGTACACTACCTATAGTTACAGTATATAACTGCATTACACTTACAGCATTCTACCAGGTCAGGATCAGAGCTCCATTCTCCATCACTCGTGCATGTGATATTCACTGACCCAAACAGTGCGAGTCCATTGCCACACTGGTAAGTCAGCACAGTTCCCTCCAACACTGTATTGCTCAAACTATCATAGTCCACTGTGGTACCATCAACCAAGGTAGCTATTATAGTTCCATTAGTAGGTTCAATAGGTACAGTGCAGTTTCCTGTGAAACATTGAATTTCAATCACCACCAAAACATAATTATGAGTAATCAAAATTCCATTCTCCATTATTTAGAAATTGGTTTGAAACAAACCGTTAAATACCTTGTTATTCAAACCAAGTGTTAAACATCCTACATTGATGGTCATAAAACATGAAAGCTAAGAAACTTAACAAAGGTGTGTGCATGGTATGGAGATACTATACTGAGGGGGTCAGGTACCCAGAAAAGGGACAATTTAACAAATCAAACACACTTACCAATGTCTACTGATATCACAGCCAGTGCATCACTGGAACCAGCACAATTCACAGCTCTGACTGTCACGTTGTATTGAGTGTTGTATGAGACATTGATGACTACGAAGGTGGTTTCCACGGTAGATGGTAACCCAAATGGAGGGGGTGGGGAAATAGTGATGATGTAACTGACAGAAACATCCTGTTGAGGGGTATGGTCCCAAGTCAGGGTGATTGTGGAGTAGAGAGCTGGGACAATGTCGGCTGTCCACGTTAGGTTGCCAGGAGCAGAAGGTGGATCTACAAATAAGTTTCATGACTTGTTATAAAACAAGAATATCTTACCAGGCCTGGTAATAGTCAGGATATCTGCACTGGACAGTGTGTCTTGTCCAATACATGCTACTGTGGTTCCATATCCGAGTCCGAAAGATATCACCGTTAGAGTGGCTGTAATCCTTCCTCTACTGAAATCAGTGACAGCTCCTTCTAATCTAAGGTCAGCTGATGTCGTAGTTGGTTGAGCTTCTGACACGACTAGTCTCAATGCAATATTAAACCCTGGTGGTGTATACACTTCCCATGTGACATTGTCACCCGGCAGGGAACAGGTGAAGATAATCGTATCGTTAGGACATACCACGGTAGCGTTGACGATGAGAGTAGCTGTGGAGATAGATAAAAGGTGTGTTAGCTTTAATACATGCACTAGCTCAATCATAGATCTAGCACTGTATATAGACTTTGAGTGTGCAGCTAAATGCTCATATTCTGTAACTACACATACCATCACTGTTGCCATAAAAAAGTAGGAAAAAAACAACAACTGCAGAGGAGTATACTGTGTGTAGGCTGCTCCAGGGCTGCTTCATTGTGTGTGTCTTCATCAGCAAGCAAAGCTAATAAGCCTCACCACATACATCCGCATATCAAATTGGTGATTTGCAGTGCGCATGCGCATGTGCACAGAGGTTTTGAGACATGCATGTCTTTTAGAAGATTGATAGAGGAGTCAACAGTCCTCTGACATGCTTGTCTTTCACAAAATGGAGTCAACAGTCCTCTACTCTGTAGCAACGATGTTTGCCCTGTCAGTGCTGATACTATTGTGTACAGGTGAGATGCACATGTAAAACAAGTCAGTATAATTTATATAAACTTATAGCTATAGCTATAGTTCACTCAATATTTAGCTATAACTGATATACATATATATAGATCTCATATATAACTATAGTCCATCTACTAAAGCTATAATCTGTGGCAGGAGTGTACTACAAGTTACTGGAGTCTATGACTGTTGTCAAGAATCAAGTGTATATAATTATATAGCTATAGCACTTTGAAATGTTGTGGCCTTCGGTTTATCGTATTAATTGATATACAGTAACTAAGCAAAAGGATGTAATACAAGGCTCTCATGTATAGATAGCTCCAGGTGTGGTTGCCTTGAAACACCTATATAGTTACAAGTGCCAACTTTATGCTTGCTTGGCACTAGCTCCCAATGGTGCAATGTATTTGTTGTGCTGTGGGGGAGAGCACCATCACACCAATAAAGCTGACTCGGGAGTCAAGATTAATCACGTGGATTAGTTATTTCCCAGCACGAGTGGTATTACGTCATCCAGTGAAATGTTTGCCATGTTGCATGAGGGCGCCTGCAATAACTAACTTGTTACCCAAACACTGTGACGTTAAACTCTTCTGATTGGTCAAGTTTTAATAATAGACGTTGTGTGATTCATTAGTTTTACTGGATTCCATGCTTTGTTTCCCACTACTATAGTCTAAAGTGATGGAGCCTATAAAAAGGACATTATGAGCCTCAAAAAGCAGATCATTCCCCACTGCATTTACACACAGTGCAACATGCCCTATGTTCTGGTATAACTTATAGCGGGTTATTATTTTGTATAGTAGACATTTTGTATTGAAGAGCATCATACATACAAAAAGATTCAACGTCACAATCCTAGCTGTATGAATACTAAATGGGTATATAGTTCATACGAATATATGCAACAATGAAAATAACCCGTTATGGTCTAGTGATGCAACATGCCATATAATTACAGAGCACTGGATTGCCCTCACTGGGCACAAGCAAGTCTGTTTAACTGCTGAATGATGTTCGCTATATAATATCAATCCTCTGTTACCTCGTCCGAATCACGTGCAGATTTTTGCAACAAGCTTTTCAATTTTAACACCTTAATGATTATTACGAGTTCAGTCTGCCTTAATTGCATAAGTGTTTCAATATTCAATCACTTGGCACTGAGTCCTTTTACTACATACATAATTATGCATGTATTTCTAATCTGTAAACAATTTGATGATAATAAAAATTAAAAATTGATTCTTCCATTTTCAGCAAGTGTTACTCCTCCTGAAACAAGCAGTGAAGCTACTGGCAATGCTCTGACCTGCTCATGTTCTCCCAACTTTTTCCACAACTGTGTGAACGGACAATGCAATGCTACGGAAACGGACATGTTTGGCTGTCGTATATCAGTCGAGTATTACCCACTAGAGGATATTCACCGCGTGTACTACTTCTGTGTGAGGAGTGATATTGATTATTTCACAAACTGCGGAGGAGGAGGGGCTTCTGGTGATGTCTTCTATAGAGTAAGAACCTTACTAGAATGTTTTGTGAGCATCAAACATTTGCGAATTTTGCGAGGGTTGATCAATAAAATCCGCAAAACCTAACTAGTAAATACTCACGATCCTTTCCAGAACACAATAGTTAGATAGCAAAGGGTCAAATTTTCTGCTTATTTGGCTCATTTGCAAAGGTTTTTTCACCCGCAAAATATTCTAGTAATACAGTATGTATTTTGTACATGCATGTACAAACTGTTACCAACAAAGTGCCTACTATTACCATTGTGTACACTTTACTGATGTGATTTATTATAATGCTATATATTGTTAATGTTATTTCCTATGCTAAAAGTATCTTGGTGATAATGGAGATATTGAGATATGCTGTGTCAATGGCAGTGACTGTAACACTCGCCAGCTGTATGAGCAGTTACGGCCCACACCCACTACCACATCAACCACCACCACGCCCACCGCCACACCCATCACCACACCTATTACCACACCCACTACCACGCCCATCGCCACACCTACTACCACATCCACTACCACATCCACTACTGCCACAGGTAAAGTAGACTCTCGCTATTCCTGCGCTCTGAAGTGCGGCCACCTCGATATACCGGTCGTTGGTTTGGCATGGATTGCATTTACCGCATAAAACTCACCCTGAAGTACGGCCACTCGCTATTCCGTATGCTGGCCAGTGCTGGCTGCCCCAAACTAGGTTTTTGATGTACGTTTATTACGGCCGGATATGACGTTTTAGGTGTGGTTTATAGCAGATAAAATTGGCACTTAATAGAGAGCATAATGATTCTCGAGACAGAACCGCAAAATTAGTCATTAGATTCGAGGTAAGGTTGTTTTTTAGCCGCGGTGAAATGCGGCCAACTCACTATCCCAGTCAATTTGCACTCGGAGGGTGGCCAGATTAACGAGAGTCTATTGTACTGTAAATCTATAATTATACTGGATGCTTGCATATACATGAGATGACCATATTAAACAACTGTTCACCATAGAATTATCAACTGTGGAGACTACTATGGCGACCACTGCGTACAGTACAGATGATGATGTAACCACAGGTATAAGTAAACATAATTATTATGAACAGAATAGAATACACTGTCTGCTTTAGAATTATCTACCGTGGAGACGACTATGGCAACCATCACAGATAATGGAGGTACAACAATATTAGCAGGTATATATATATTAACCACTACAAGTACAATACCTTATCTCTTATTAATCTGCAGGCACGGATGCTAACAGTGTGTCGAGCGTTCATGCACGTCCGATACTGAGTACTGTCTACATAGCAGTTTGTATTTCCATGTTGAAAGTATTTTGATTTGCTGTGTGTACATGTCAACAAACATTAAATGATTATAAGAGTATCATTGATCAGTACTATCAAGGGCGTATAAGAGAAGACTCGAGAGGGCATGCAACAGTCCACGAGCAAAAACTGAATGGGCGGAGTAATGTTACTGGAAAGTACAGTAATATCTAAAAATAGATTTCTGTTAAATGGAGTTTGGTGCAAAGTACAGGTATAGCTGATAGCTATAAATAGATCGAATGCAGTTTTTGCTCGCACGTTGGACTAATAGTGAGTTGCATGCCCTCTTCTCTTATACGCCCTTGGTACTATAGACTACTCTTGAAATACTGTTGCGATGCTGATTTTGTATTGTGTTTTGCGCATGCGCAATCTCATTGGCATGTGGACTACCACACACTTGACCACTAACTAATGATATCATGTCTTCCCCGTTTCATAAGTTTCGTGTTCCTGAGTCAATGTGCAGATTATATAAATATCTACGAGAGAACTGGAGCTAAAGCTAAGAAGGTCAACATGTGGAGTGGCTGTCTTTCGTTGCTGTTGATATTTCTCACATCTCTACCGTCAGCTACTCAAGCTGGTGAGTTGGTATTGCCTAGTATCCTACAAGTAACATACACACTAGCTACCTTGATTCACGTATTTTATCATATCAGTAGAGTTGTTAATAATAAATATCTAATGTGTTTTCTTTGCTGCAGTGTGCTGCAAGTCGACTTTTTCAATATTTAGCACCACTTGCTGTGATGACTTGTGTGTTGCAGAACGTGGATTAGATTACCTATCAAACGAACCAATTACAAATTACTACTGTTTGAACAAGAACGCCAACCCTCACTGGAGAGAATCTTGCAGTGGACAGCGAGATACGAGCACGAATGTTGTACAATGCTGTATTAGTGAAGCAAACTGCAACACTCAACTATTCCCTCGTCTACCCAGTGAACCCAGTGAACCCACAGTACCAACAAACGTACCAACAACCATTGCATCAACAAATGAACCAATAGCCATGGCATCAACAAATGAACTAACGACCATTGCAACAACAAATGAAACTGCCGCAACAACTTCACCGACAGTCATTTCACAGTCTACTAATGAAGACTCTACCACTGAAGAATACGTCTCGTCCACAACCAATGATGCTGCCACTGCAAGCACCACAGCAGAGGGCAATTGTATGTTTGTGTTTATGTGATAATTGAAAGCTCGTTAAGCATTTTATACTAGCTTACTTGAAACTTGTATCACTTGGTGGATGTACAATGCGTATTATACTTAGGCATATGCTCAGTTTCCTGTCTTACAGTGGGTATATCTCTTTGTATTTGTTGTGATATGGTTTCTTTCTCTCCATACAGTGATAGAGTGTGAGAAGAGATTTGAAGGAGTTCCATTAAATGGACACCCTGGATATTGCCTCGGGAAGCGTTGCTATGTGGAACTGAATCGATTGGGTAACTCACGAGTGTGGGGCTGCGTGGATGAAAGGTTTATCAACTGCTCTGCTTATAGTGAATCGAAGGTCGTTTCTTGTTGCTCCTCTTTTAATCGTTGTAACAACTTCCTGAGCCCAATGTTTCCGTCAGAAAGTAAGTGAATTATGATCGCACACACACACACACACACACACCCACACACACACACACACACACACACACACACCTGTACAATGCATGGATTCCCATACCCTTAATTGAAACTATAAGCCCTGATGGCGATACACTTATAAACAAGACACAAACACTTTCCATAAGTCCGGAACTAACAGTAAATATGCCCATTGTAATGATGAATAAAACCATTGTATAAGCCTGAGAGAGATACAGTATTACCAAGAGTTCATAACAGATGCTTTGAGATAAGGTACTTTTCTATGGCATTGTGGTTCACTTGAAGTGACTCTATTATGCTCAAGTGTTATGCAATGACATAGTGTGGTGACCTACACCTTGTAATTGCTTTATGAGTGTGTCCTATAGCTAGTGTGCTGTGTGGTAGAGTGAAACTATGTGTGTGTGTGTGTTTGTGTGTGCGTGTGCTCATAATGATGTTGCTCTTTTATAGTGTTCTGTGGATTTAGTCACTCGTTGCTATACCTATAATGATTATACCTATTATAATATTATGTATGCATGTGTGCATGGTGCTAACATCCTGTATAGCAGGAAATCTTAGAGCATTGGCAAACGTTGTAGGGACATCCCAAGTTAGTAGGTAGTACAAGAATTGTCGTGAAGATCTACAGTAAAATTTAACACCATACAGATTCATTATAATGTGGACTGTGCAGTTTTTTTTGCTGTTGCTATTGACCACATAACCTAGCTACCTGTTCTTTAATTCCGGAGGCTCTGCATTAAGATAACATCTATAAGTCATACCTAAGTCATGCCCTAGCAATGTAGCGTTGGGTTAGTGTGTCTGATGTTGTACCTCTTCTTCCCTTACTGCATATCCTGTGTTATTGCCACCTACAACAGCTCACATGTGCAAGCAGCTTCCTACTTTAATTTGTGGTGGTGTTGGCAAGTTAGTTCCTATAATGGTATCTTTGATGTTTTAGAGTAGTCAAGGCTACTTGTTTTCAGTGGTTACTTTCCTAGTGTATAGTGTACTATAGCTAACTCTGTTTAGGCCACAGAAACAGTTATATCCTATATTGCTGGGTACTGTTGCATGTACAGTGTTGCTGGGATATGTCACTATTGTAGTAATTAGGTCAGCAAGTTGGGGCCACAGTGCTGCATAGCAGGTTGTGTGGTTGTGTATAGTGCTGCATAGCAGGGCATGTGGTTGTGTGTAGTGCAGTACTTCAACACCACAGGGCAGGGCAACCAGACTGGTGTAGTTGTGTAGCTCATTTTATTGGTGTGGTAGCCCTGCTTTAAGTGTATCCCTTGTGTGGCTTAGTGTTATCTGTCAGCAATGCTGTGGGCTTAGCCTCCTGAGAAGTTGGTCCAGTGGTGGTCCTAATTGATCCACTCTATAAGATAACACAATTAACAGCTACCTTGACAACAAGAGGCCCTTTGTTTTGTTATTGCAGATGTTCCTCTGTGCTAAAACCCATACCTGTGGTGAAAATTTGAAACCCTTTTTTCTTCCTAAATCTATTGTGAGCTACACAATGAGTGCTTGAGTAATGGCATTGGTATGCTTTTAATTGTATTAGGAGAAACCTTGTTAGCCTGTAACCATGATGCAACAGATGCTCTAGGTCAGGGCTACCTTGCCAAAGGAAGCCTCTATAAAGGTCATTCCCCACAACAGAGCAGAGGTACTTCCTTGTAAACTCTCTATTATGGTCAAACTTCACAGAGGTGCAAACACATCACTGAGATTATCCAACTATGTAGCTCTAAGGGTGCTGCTGAGATGGTTTCAATGTAATTGGCCTATAACCAAGTGTTATACAAAATTGTATTTCAGGCCCTAAAACACGAGTGGGTGGTCTAGTATCCTTGTAATAATGAACTGTGTTATTTGCATTGCATGGTCAGTGTATGGGTAATGGATGGGTGTTGGGGTGTGGTTGGCAGATTAACATAGAATAGATGGTAAATTTCAGTGGAAATACCATTGAAACCTCAAAATGCAGGATCTGTGGACTTATAATTTATACTAAGTTGTGGGAATACACATTGTAAGAGGTGTCATTGTTACACAGGGGGTCCACACACAGGGGGGTCCACACTTACAGTTACACAGGGGGGGTCCACACTTACAGTTACACAGGGGGGGTCCACACTTACAGTTACACAGGGGGGGTCCACACTTACAGTTACACAGGGGGGTCCACACTTGCAGTGTACATGCATGCACGTAAAAGTACTAACACATAGTTTGTCATGTCTGCTGTTTTTAATTTTTCTATTTCTATAGGTACTACCACTATGGGGACTGGATCTACAACGCAGCAGACGTCACCGGTCAGTGCAGGCAATATTTCCGACAATTCTCTCGACTTTATGTTCATTCTATTGATCGTTTTAGTAATTGTTGCTGTGTTGTTACTGATCGGCATAGCAACGTTTGTTACGTACATTTTATGGAGAAAGTACAATGAAACGAAAACTGTCATCAGTGACTTCACAAGCCCATGCCCAGAATCACCGAGTGATGTATTGTCATCATTGGGTTCTAGTGCAGCAGATTTGGACACCACTACTGAAGTTAAAAAGGATATTATTTCAGTATAGCTCTTTAATTAATGTTTTTTGTTTTTCCGTTTAAATATCTTGTTGTGTTCTATGTCTCCCCTTTGGTCTGCCAGCAATTTTTTTTTTTTTTTTTTTTACAGGTCATTGTTTTAATGCATAGTTTGTCACTAGCTATAGCATATCACAAGTCTACCCATACATGCTATACATTTATTCCAAGGAATTTCTCGTGAAAAGTGTTGGGTATATATTGCTAGCTGATTGGCTGGAGATCATGTGATCAGCACTACGTGTAATGTGGGGGGTATTTTGGTGGTCATAGAAGATTTCGTGCAGTAGGATAAACAGGATGGTCGGAATCCATGATGTAGCTTATTCTCATGTTGTCTTCTTTGGTTTTGTTCTGTCTGTAATCCTCTCCAGCTAAGTCATCGGTTATTTGTACATGCACACTTTGTTAACAGGGAAATTTAGAATAATTATAGTGTATCAGTATTATACTTCCAATGTCTTGCTCGTAATTATAATAATTGGAGTTATGATCACTGATGAGTATCATTCACCAGAGAGTATTCGTACCACGCCAAAATCTATCACGATCCATGCCAGAAAGCGAATAGTTGTTCTGTGCATGCACATCTTGATCACAGTGGACATTCGAGGCTAGCCCTCGGGTTGTCTCGAGTTAGTTACTGCGGCAATCTGTGAACACAAGCAGCCCCTCCCCTCTAGCTTAGCCACACCCCTCCAACCATGTGTGAAGTAAACAAGAGAAGCTAAGAAGGACAACATGTCGTGTGGAAGTGACTGTCTTTCGTTACTGTTAATATTTCTTGAATCTCTACCAGTGTTTTCAACACAAACAACACCTACTCCTCAAGCTGGTGGGTTGGTATTGCTCACTAGGAACTAGGAGTAGCTACCTTGGTACATGGTTGCATACACTTATATTAATATAATGAATTTTCTTTGCAGTAGTATGCTGCACAGTTGGTGATGATACAGGATGGAGGACCAACGATTGCTGTGATGACTTGTGTATTGCAGAACGTGGATTAGATTATACCTATCAAACGAACTAGTTACAAATTACTACTGTTTGAACAAGAACCTCAACCCTCACTGGAGAGAATCTTGCAGTGGACTAAATGATACAAATACGACTGTCATACAATGCTGTAGTGAAGCTAACTGCAACACTCAACTATTCCCTCGCCTACCCAGTGAACCCACAGTACCAACAACCTACCCTCCATACAGACCCATCACTGAGGCCACTACAAACGAACCAACAGCAACGAGTTCACCTACCGTCTCCACGCCAACAACAGCAGGTAATTATAAATATACATGTTTGTTTATACCGTGTAGCATGTAATTTTCGTGGGGCAAAATATTCATGGTTTTCGTGGTTGGAGGTCTGACCACGAATATTTTACCCACGAATGAAGTGACCTTGCCTACCTTTACCTGCAGTGCAAGCAGCAACCACGAAAATATTACCCACGAAATGTCTCAATTGCTGAACCACGAATATTTTGTCCCCCGAAAATTACCTGCTATGCGGTATGATCATTGAATGCTCATTATTAAGCATTTTGTATTTATTTATGCTGCTTGGTGTACAGTGTTTACTGTGGGCATAATAATTATAATAATTATGTTCACTTTCCTGCGTTTATTGATTATGCACCTATCAATGTGTTGCCACTACCCCCCCCCCCCTGCGACATACGGGGGGATTTGACTCTAATTTGATCTGAAATGTTGGCCCCATACTGGGGGATTTGACCTGGCTTTGCGTAGTAAAGACTGCTTTTATAACCTGTTTTAATGTGCGCAACTGCATGCAGCTGCTTGCTTGTTCCAGACACTTCGCATGCTCTATAAAAATCTGTTTCAATTATATCCGGAAAATAATTATTTTTTGCTGTCCGATAAATTATAAGATATACGGTAATTTATATTATAATTATATCAAATAATTTGTCGTGTGATATTTCTATTTCTATTTCTACAGCGACTAGCACTGGATCTATAACGCAGCAGACTTCACCAGACACAAGTGCAGGCCCAGACAATTCGGCTAATCCTCTCAACTTTACGCTCGTGCTATTGATGATTTTCGGAATTCTCACTGTGTTGTTACTGGTGTGCACAATTGGATTCGTTGTATTCATTTTGTGGAAATGTTGGAATAAAATGAATACCATCATCATCACTCGCTACAAAAACCCTTACCCTGAGTCAGTAAGTGATATGTCATCATCATCGGGTTCTAGTGCAGCATATTTTGACACAAGCACTGACATTAAAATAAATACTTTGGAATAGCTCTTAAAAATGTGTTCACATGTTATGTTCCTTGTTGTTCTGTCAACAGTTTTTTTTATGAATGTACAATAATCATTATCTCTATTATCTCTTGTGCAATATTATACAACTTGTGCATGTGTACTTAGCTGTAGTTGTGCATGAGGTAGCTAGCTATGCCTAGCGCCTGGGGTATTGCCACTCTTGCCTCGATTTTAGGCCGCATTTTAATCGAGGCTAAGTTACTGCTGTGAAAGGGGTATTCCCCATTCCTGAAAAGGGGTAGGGCTGGTTTTGTTCTTTCACAATAATAATTGTTTTTTGTGCAATAAAACAATGTTTGCTGTATTAATTTCAATAGTCTTACAATGATTATGTTGGGATGCATGAGCACATTAATTTTACCTGTATGGATCTGCACTAGATCTAGTATTAATTGAAGATTTAAAGTTTCATGTGCATAATCCTCTGGAGCCGCCCCCACATCACAGACAAAAATTAATTATAAGGTCAAAGTTCATGGCACTTGTGAACTTGCAGACACACCCCATTCCTGGATGTAGATCTAATGCGCATGCGCGCTCAATACCTTTTGCAGAATCACTCTTTGTTGAGGTCCAGGTAAGCCACAAACCAACCTTTTCTCATAATTACATTATTTTCAATTTGTATTATTCGTTACTGTGTTTAATGTTCATTCAATTGCTATTTTGTCAATTTTAAATCATAATTATTTCAAATTATTAACCTTTCTAATACTTGTGAGCGAAAGCAAAAACATGGCGAGAGGCATTAGCACAGCGCCAGCTTAAAACACTAGTGTATTATGTTTTGCGCATGCGCAATTATCACACACTTGACCACTAACTAATGATATCATGTTTCCCCGTTTCATAAGTTTCGTGTTCCTGAGTCAATGTGCAGATTATATAAATATCTACGAGAGAACTGAAGCTAAAGCTGAGAAGGTCAACATGTGGAGTGGCTGTCTTTTGTTGCTGTTGATATTTCTCACATCTCTACCGTCAGCTACTCAAGCTGGTGAGTTGGTATTGCCTAGTATCCTACAAGTAACACGCACACTAGCTACCTTGATTCACGTATTTTATCATATCAGTAGAGTTGTTAATAATAAATATCTAATGTGTTTTCTTTGCTGCAGTGTGCTGCAAGTCGACTTTTTCAATATTTAGCACCACTTGCTGTGATGACTTGTGTGTTGCAGAACGTGGATTAGATTACCTATCAAACGAACCAATTACAAATTACTACTGTTTGAACAAGAACGCCAACCCTCACTGGAGAGAATCTTGCAGTGGACAGCGAGATACGAGCACGAATGTTGTACAATGCTGCATTAGTGAAGCAAACTGCAACACTCAACTATTCCCTCGTCTACCCAGTGAACCCAGTGAACCCACAGTACCAACAAACGTACCAACAACCATTGCATCAACAAATGAACCAACAGCCATGGCATCAACAAATAAACTAACGACCATTGCAACAACAAATGAAACTGCCGCAACAACTTCACCGACAATCATTTCACAGTCTACTAATGAAGACTCTACCACTGAAGAATACGTCTCGTCCACAACCAATGAAGTAATTGCTGCCACTGCAAGCATCACAACAGATGGCAATTGTATGTTTGTGTTTATGTAATAATTGAAAGCTCGTTAAGTAAGCATTTTATATTTGTTTTGTAGCTTACTTAATTGAAACTTGTATCACTTGGTGGATGTACAATGCGTATTATGCTTAGGCATATGCTCAGTTTCCTGTCTTACAGTGGGTATATCTCTTTGGAGTTTGTTGTGATATGGTTTCTTCCTCTCCATTATTATATACAGTGATAGAGTGTGAGAATAGAATTGAAGGAGTTCCATTAAATGGACACCCTGGATATTGCCTCGGGAAGCGTTGCTATGTGGAACTGAATCGATTGGGTAACTCGCGAGTGTGGGGCTGCGTGGATGAAAGGTTTATCAACTGCTCTGCATATAGTGAATCAAAGATCGTTTCTTGTTGCTCCTCTGTTGATCGTTGTAACAACTTCCTGAGCCCAACGTTGCCATCAGAAAGTAAGTGAATCACGCACACACACACACACACACATGCACACACACACACCTATGCATGCACACACACACACACACACACACACACACACACACACACACACACACACACACACACACACACACACACACACACACACACACATATAGCGGGTAATTTTCGTGGGGTAAAATATTCGTTATTTTCGTGGGCAGGCTGACCTCCACAAAATTTTAACGTAGGCGTGGCTTATTGAAACGTAGGAATGCCGTGCAGCCACGAGACTAAACGAAATTTTTACTCACGAATACCACCATTTCTCGAGTTGAACGAATTTTTTACCCCACGAAACTTACCCGCTATACGGTATATGATAATTGAAAGCTCGTTATTAATTTTATCATGGTATAGCTACCTGAAACATACATCACTTGGTGGGTGTACAATGTATACACTGTATAATTATATTAGGCAATTTTTAAATATAATGTTGAAAGCTCGTTAAGCATTATTAATTTGTTTTGAGAGGTATCCGAGCCTATAATTATAGTCATTGTAATTTGGTGTGTTAGCCATTTTGGCAGTGTCCGGACATAAAAGTACTGTAGCACATCAATAAGTTGTCGTGTATATTCTTATTTCTATATATAGGGACTGCCACTGCGGGGACTGCCACTATGGGGACTGCCACTAATGGGTCCACAACGCAGCAGACGTCACCAGACAGTGTCACAAGTGCAGGCAATATTCCGAACAATTCTCTTACATTCATATTAGTGACTATTATCGTAGTTCTCGCTGTGGCGTTACTGATCAGCATAACTGGATTCCTTGTATACATTTTATGGAGAAAGCACACTCAAACCAAAGTCATCATCACAGGCTTCACAGGCCCATACCCAGAATCATCGAGTGATGTAATGACATCATCGGCTGATTCTAGTAAAGTTGATCTGGACACCAGCCTGTAATTAAACTTCAAGAGACTTTGGTATAGCTCTTAATCAATGTTTTGTTTTTTGTGTTTCATGTCTCCCCTTGTTCTGCCAACACTTTGTTTTTACAGGTCACCATTAATTTCGTTACTGTGGTGCATTGTTTAGCTTGTTTACTATCAAATATCCATGATGCTCCATTTTGTGTGGATGGTAGAAAGGTGTAGGGGGGTTACTAGAGTTAAATTAGGTTATTTGGCTTATGTTTTTCGGGGGGGGGGAGCTTCCAAGAAAGAGGGGCGCGGGGTTGGTCTTGCAGCAAAATGTCTTTTCTTCTATCTATAGTAAAAGCTACTGTAAAAGCTAGGAGCTCTATGTTTCATTTAGAACTAAGCCTAATAGCTAGCTAGCCAGCTAGTTACGTGCATGCCATGGTGGGGGGTATTTTGGTGGTCATAGAAAGGTTTCATGCAGTAGGGCAAATTAACAGGATGGTCACACAATTCTGAGCGGAATCCATGATCTAGTTTCTTTAATATGAAACCCTTCTCTAGTTCACAATTACGGCCTTGTAGAGCTATCAGTAGTTTGACACTCTTATTTTCTTATGCCTACTCTATATAGATATTCCATTGTGTTCTGTTAACACTAGCAATGTTTACACTTTCCAGGGTCTCCAGAATTATAAGGTCACTGTTTCTAGAGACAAACCATAATAATATCATTATGCCGTAGTTCCCAAAATGGCTCAATTTTCATTACCCAATTCAATACCCATAATTGAATGTCCGAAGCACTATAGCTATTCGTTAACACATAAAGCTTAGTTTCATTGTATTGTACCAGTGTCATACAGTACACAGGGGAGCATCTGTACAATGTAATTGCACAGCTTTTGTATTGTACCAGGTGTCATACAGTACACAGGGGAGCATTCTGTACAATGTAATTGCACAGCTTTTGTATTGTACCAGGTGTCATACAGTACACAGGGGAGCATCTGTACAATGTAATTGCACAGCTATTGTATTGTACCAGTGTCATACAGTACACAGGGGAGCATCTGTACAATGTAATTGCACAGCTATATTGTATACATTGTAATAATTATTGTGCCAATTGTACCAAGGTGTCATACAGTACACAGGGGGAGCATCCCCCTCTGGCTCCAACCCCCCCCCCCTAAAATGTGCATTCAGGTATTAGTAATGTTGTATGACTGAGTATCCATAGCCTGTATACTAACCAGGGTATTGAAATAACATGCAGTTGACTTTTTTTAAAAGAATGCCTTATATTTCCCCCCTCTACTTTAAAATCCTGGGTGTCATACAGGATTTTAAACTCACAGTTCTTTACTGTGAGACTACTCTGGTCCCGGTGAATGTCCGGAGCGCTATAGCTATTCGTTAACACATAAAGCTTAGTTTCATTGCATGCATGTCTGACCAAGAACCACTGCCGTTTTCGACTGTACTTGTCATAGCGTACGTTGCACTATTATTGTATAATGCAGTAAGCGGTCAATATAAGTTCCGTTTATGTAGTACGCCAGTACGTTTACACTGTACTAAAAGCGTTGTTGCACGTTGCAAGTATACATTTTGCAAAAAAACAAACAAAGAGACAATCCTAGTCACCTCGAGTATCGTAGCTAGACTAGTTACTTAGCTATATGCTGTACATACTATGCTATGTTTCAATATATTGATTTATAATTATTGTACATACTAGATCTACTGCTTTTCACGTGTATATACATTATAGTTGTGAGACGCCAACTGCCCAGAGGGAAACCACGCCATTCCCAAAAATACGCCTAATTCCCTCTCACGTCTAAAGTTCTTTCAAAATGGTGCAGTGGCGTGTACAATGGGGGGCTTTGGGGGCTTGAGCACCCCCCTGTCCTCCCAGACAACCATGAAACTAATCCTATCACTCAGTAGCTAGCTATAGCTATTATTAGTAACTGTATAGTGCAGCTCCAGAGGTACGTGTGTGCAGCTATCTTGACAAGTCATGACCACGCCCAATTGAGCATGCGCAATCAGCATTGCCATTCCAATGTTGTTATGTAATGCATAATACCTCTGCACTCTCCCAGTGCAGTCACCTCTTGCTCCACTGAGAGATACTGTGAAGTGTGTGAAGCAATGACTAACACTAGACTGACTGGACATCCCCATTGCAGTGATTGACCAGTTTGCTAGGATGTACTCCAGGGGAATAGTGCATGGAGATCCTACAAGATGACTGACTCATAATTGTCACGCTATGCATGTAAAAGACGCACCGCAATAAATGCGGAGGAGGAAAATCGCGCGCGCTATGCGCGCGACCTCATTTTTTCTGTGCTCTTGAGCACCCCTCTGCTTCAATCTCTAGAAACGCCCCTGTGGTGGTCGTACTTTTTTAATTAATTATTGTTGTAAGAATTGATGTGAAAAACCATAATTATTGCAGGATGATGTTGAAAGTGACACGTGTTGGAGAGAGCATTATACTGGACACCCTTGTATGACCAGACCACTGTAAAGTATCGACATAATTGGAGGTATGTATTATTATGCTGCTGTATTGCCACAATGTTTTAGGTATAGTGGCTTCGCCCAAAAAAACAATTGCAACAGTATACCATACTTATCTGACTTAGTTATCTGTCTATATAGTCACCTTATGAAGTTAACCTTCCCTTTATGATATGCGAATAAAAACAAAATATAGAGTAATAATTGACACAACTTGCCAATTCGCAACCTTTAGTATGTGTAGTATTTGCATTGTGAAGATAAATAAATAAATATGTTATCTTTCTAACACATAAACACACACATAAATACTATCAGATTAGTGGAATAACGTGTCACTGGTCTTCACTCGAGGAAAAATGACTGTAACTTAGCATACAGTTTCATCACTGCTCAATAGTGCATTTGCGAAAAAAATTCCTGTTTGCAATAGCGTAAATCCAAATAGTAAAACAGCAGTTTTCCTTCTGTTCTTAGGATCCCGGATTTTCCAGGGTTTTCCAGTAGAGGAATAGATCTGGAGGGAGTAAATATGTGACTAAAGTAACATAATTATTGGTTATTTGTATTGGTTATTTGTACAAATTTGTACACTTTCATATTGTACAAATTTGTACACTTTCATATTGTACAAATTTGCACACTTTCATATTGTACAAATTTGTACACTTTCATATTGTACAAATTTGTACACTTACATATTGTACCGACTTCCGTGAACATTATGCAATTGGTTATTGAGTGTACAAACCTATAATTATACTTCAGGTTCTGCAACTTTGGTTATGTTGTCAAGGTAATAAGTGTGTAATAAAAGTCATACAGTCCCTTCCATGTTACACGGTCGCTCGATACATGATTTGGTAAAGGATATATATTGTTATGATTATCTATTAAGGGCACCAGGCAACTTTCAGGCAATTTCGTAAGCAACAGATTGCCGCAAATTTGCAAGCAACCAACAAGCAACTCGCTGAATGCAATACTTGTACCATGACCTTGTATCCAAACTAGTGGTTAAAAGTTTGGTTACGACACTAAGGGAAAGGAGGGGAAATCATCGAAATAGAGTCATTTGGTCAGAAAAATGGATACGAACTTAATTTTGGGGCTTTATAAAACCAGGGTCTCAAATTCACTAGTAACCTCTACCACTCACAAATGGCTTTTGATACTAGTTCAGATAATCATGCTTCGGTGCACATGCGCAAGCGACGTATACAGTAGTGTGTTTGTGTGTGTAGACTGTTATACAGCTGCTCAAGGATCATGAAGTGCAGGTATAAGAGTTTCTATAGTCATGTTTTCATTTGTGGATTTGCAAAATACTTGAATGCTTTGTTCTCGAATTTTGCTTACTTGGAATGCCATTGCAGCCTTTTCAGAAGAGTTCGTTATTCACTGAGTGTTGCTACTCTACTTAGTAATTCGCTCTGCACTAGAACGCTTGCTATTGCATGGTAGCTGCAAGAGTGATAAGAGAGCTCATGCAGCCATTAATACAATCATGGTCAATCATTACCCAAGTTTCCCTGTGATGCTGCCTGATGCAAAAATGTTTATTGTGTGTATAAAGCTGTTAGTATAGATTTATGTTATGTAGCTTTGGCACCTCCACTGAGGCATCAGCACCCGCGTGCTTTCATTATGACAGCATATAGGTAGTGTCGGACTTAGTGTAACAAATAAATGATAAAGTAAATCCTTTGATCTTTCAGGAAATCTATTGACCATGGTCAGGCAACAACTTGCATACAACAGATTGTAAGCAATTTGTAACATACACGAGGCAGTTGTTGAGGCAACAAATTGCCTGAAAGTTGCCTGGTCTATGGTGGCCTTAATACATAATTATACAGCTAGTATGGTACGTATGGCTAAGAGTGCAATATAGGATTAATAGCACAAGTAACAAGCAATGGCAAGGATACTAACTATTAACCTTGCCAGTGCTTGTTATAAATCCCTTATTGCACGAGTAGCCATACTATTGATTATTAACCGTTTGTGATGCAGTTTTAACTAGTGTTCAAGCTGGCGCTGTGCTAATGCCTCTCGCCATGTTTTTGCTTTCGCTCAAAAGTATTAGAGTGTTATATTAGTTTCTATAATGAATTTTATATTAAAGTTAGCTTACCTATATAAAGTCACTGAGAAGAAAAGACTTATTTACATGCATCTATTGTTGTTATTTATTGTATTATGTGGCTTACCAGGACCTCAAGAAAGAAGAAAATTGATTCTTCCAGGATCTGTAGTTCAGTGTATATAATATCAGACCTGTGTACATGCATATTGTTATCTATATTGTTATATGGTAGTGTTTTGTGGCTTACCAGGCCCTCAAGACAAAGATGATTCTGCCAGGAGGATCTGGATCTGGATCTTGGTTTCTCACACGTGGGGAATGAGCGCGCATGCGCATTACATCCACAGGAATAATAAAGGGTGTGTCCAAACAAATCAATGGCTACTGCTAGCTAGCTGTTTTAACAGATATTTTCTGAGTCTTGTAGCTAACAAAAAGCTAGCGCTTTAGTGCAAGGCTAACTCATATGTTGAATAGAAAGTATGTGCGGACAGATGATGCTATGAAAGATTCTGAAGAGACTGCAACAGCCTTCAATGTGAGTCAAACTAGCCATAACTCGAGAAAGAAGCTTTAGTTTGCTAATCCACGAATCAAAATCCAAGAGAACGTGGCTAGAAGCCTATAGAAGCTGTTAGTTTTCGTCGCATTGCAACCGTTGAGCAGTTACAGCTGGAACAGACACACAGACACACAAACACACACACAGTCAGCTTTACCGTATCCCTCGTGCGGCTACGCCTCGAGGCATAATAACATTTTTAGCAGCAGTTTTAGTAAAAAAATTATCCGCGGCCGTTATTCGAACGTGTGGTTGTCAAGGCAGTAAGTGCCATCTGTATCATATATAGCAACTAGAAAAATGTGGTTAGCGCATTTATCATTATCTCCCTGGCATACACAGCCAAAAATCCACAGGCCTGTTTCAGGCCCGTGGGGAAAATCAGTTGAATACAGGCCGGAATACGGGCCTGTATGCGGATGTAATCGCCCACGGCCCGCTTACATCCTGGAACCACAGGCCTGTTACAGCACGTACATCCTGTCCTGAATACGGACCGTAAATAACGGGCCTGTTTCAGCCTGTACCACCCACGTCCTGCTTACAGCCTGTGCAGCCAGTGTATGCGCATGCGCAGAGAGAAAGTTGCTTAGCTACAAAATCCACCAAGAGACTGAAAAGGTGCTTCAGTTTGATGTTCTCGTTCAGTTGCAGCTTTAAAGGATGGATGGAGTAATTATATTATTTATGGAGCTGACTGCCAAGGCCAGCTAGCAAGAAAAGAGAGAGAGAGGAAGTAAGTAGAGTCTAAATAAGGAGCTAGTATAGTAGGTCTAATTAATACTCACTTCTGTCCATTTGTCAGCTGCTAGATGTCTCTGCAATTCTTCTTTCACTGTCTCTAGGAGTCTAGCTCTATAGGCTACAAGGTGTGCTTATGTGGTAATGTATAAATAATTATGTTGACGGAGTTATTTCGTATTGCAGATCTGGTTGCCTCTGACGCAGGTTGTTGACTTCTTCTACAACGTTTAATATAAGTGAGTGCTCAGCTGGTTTTTAAAATGTTGGTCAATATGCTGCTTATGTATAGGAATACACATCTAAAAAGGACCTCTACAACGACTACTATATAAGTGAGTACGAGGTATATAAAATGTATACCTATGATATTGTGTCATCATTACTTTACGAGCTCGAGATTCAGGTTCTATTATTGACTCACTTACTCGAACTCGTTTACGTATGTATGCACACACAGATGTACCTGTGTCTATGTCATCATTACTGTACTGATTGAGCTCGAGATTGAGGTTCCTTGTCACACTACTTGAGAATGTGAGCCAATTAATAATTATTTAACTCACTTTAAACTCGTGTACTGATGCACACATACAGATGTACATATATAAATTGGAATGCTCATGCCATCAATGATTTCAACCCATCATGACCAGAAGGTATTTTACAATAATAATTATTGTCGTTTACATTGGTTGGTCTAATTACAGCATCGTGGACACACCTATACTTTAGGAACTATCAGAATTTGGCAGGTAAGCAATCATTCATAATAATTATAAAAACTTTGTTTGTGTTTTGCTTTAGTTAAGTTACTGGCTGTGGACATGGCTGGTCTGTGACAGTACAAACAGTCAAACAAAAAATGTATAATGGTAAGAAACATTATTTTCTTTGCAACCATATTCACTATATACACAGTGACAGAGGACATGGCTGGTCTGTGGACAGTACGAACAGTCAAACAACACATTATATTGGTAAGAAACATTATTTTCTTTGCAACGATATTCACTATATACACAGTGACAGAGGACATGGCTGGTCTGTGGACAGTACGAACAGTCGAACAACACATTATATTGGTAAGAAACATTATTTTCTTTGCAACGATATTCACTATATACACAGTGACAGAGGACATGGCTGGTCTGTGGACAGTACGAACAGTCGAACAACACATTATATTGGTAAGAAACATTATTTTCTTTGCAACGATATTCACTATATACACAGTGACAGAGGACATGGCTGGTCTGTGGACAGTACGAACAGTCGAACAACACATTATATTGGTAAGAAACATTATTTTCTTTGCAACGATATTCACATGTCTTCTTTATACACACATTGTGACAGAGGACATGGCTGGTAGTACAAACAGTCAAACAGAAAATTTATAAATGTAAGAAACATTATTTTCTTTCCAACCATTATTCACGTGTCTTCTTTATACACACAGTGACACACTCGAGCAGCACAAGCACTAGAAGAAACATTCCTATTAGTGTTGTAAACTGTCGAACTGTCTGGCTATGTTTGTTTCTTAAAAATTTTAACACTTCGTTGAATTATTCATGCCAAACTCAGCTTTTAACTGTATAAAAGCAAACCGGAACTAACTGAGAACATAGCGCTGCTTACAGGCCGTGCTCAGGCTGCTTACAGCCCGTTCCACGGCTGATTACATGCTGAAATCCACAGGCTGCTAAACAGTATCTAACCAAACAGTTGAATACACCGCGTGGATTTATACCTGTAACGGGCCCGTAACAGGCATGAAACGGCCCGTGGATTTTTGGCTGTGTATTGAAATGCTGATGTGGACAATAACTTGTATAATTATGCCTCGAAGCGTAGCCGCACAAGGGATACGGTAAAGCTGACTGTGTGTGTGTGTGTCTGTGTGTCTGTTCCAGCTGTAACTGCATGCTCAACAGTTGCAATGCGACGAAAACTAAAAGCTTCTATAGGCTTTTAGCCACGTTCTTTTGGATTTTGATTTGTGGATTTAGCATTAAAGCTTCTTTCTCGAGTTATGGCTAGTTAAATAAAAAATAAAAGGGATTATTTATATAGCCAGAGCACTCTCAAAGATGCTCCACATTTATTAAAGCATAAGCAAGTGACATGTACATTCATAGCTGTCACATCGTACATCATTTTCACAATTAGTACGTACCTGCTGAGCGTTGTCAGAGCAAATTGAAGAGGTAAGGTTGGTACTGTATCCCAATTCCAGTGTCCAAAAACTGTTCCCATTTGAAATAAGAATCATCGGACAACCAAATAATTATGTTCTAGAATCTAGGGCAGACATTTACATTCGACAAACATGACTGCTGGTAGGTGACTCTTGTGCAGAGGTAGCTATGGAACAATTTACTTGTTAGCTTGGGACACTGCGAGGTAAACAAAGGAGAAAATTAGCCATTGCAGTCTAATAATAAGTCTAGAATAAATCATACCCCCTCATTATAATTATTTTTGAGTGCATATTATAGATCTTAACATACCTTCTATAAATGGTACGGTCAGTGCTGACAGAACAGCAAGTTGATAAGTGGTTGTCCTAAAAGAGTAGCTATACTAGCTATAATTATATCTATCTAGATAACAGACAGCTGCATGTAGCTGGACAAGTTTGCAACATCATAAAGCTATAGCAACACCATGTGCAGCTGGCAAGAATATAGCTAGTTCAGCTCAATTAAGCAAGCTGAAAATATACAGTGAAGCTTTTGTTGCAGCTATATACTCTACCCACAAGTGAGAAATGGGTCATCAACTCCTTCATCCAAGCAGAAGGTGGCACCCTAGTCGAGTCACGTCACATCTCCAACAACAAGTGAGACCATGGTTTCTTGAAACCAGGGAAAACTGATTTACCTACTCCGAAAGGAAGAACGATTGTTGTGTGCAATTTGGTACCCCCCCCCCCCCCCCATCTGTATCTGAGTGTGCAATTACATTATACTTGTTGTCCTTGTATAGATGTACTTGTTTCCTTTGATCTCTGAGATAAAAATGATATATACAATATCAATAATTGGAGCGTATTTCGTCACTAAAACCTCTCCACTCAGTAGACGTACACGGACAATGTCTAACTGGAGGGATAAAAGCCAAGCAAATAAAAGCTCAACGTGTGGCTTGGCAACAAAGGCAGTAAACATCATGTGCAAAAGTATTCATAATCAGTGTTACCACCTCAATAAACTACAAATATATAAACTACAAGTATATAACTGCATGTGCTCAGCCCACCAGTACGCTTACCTTGGAAATATCTTTTTTTACTGGGTCTGATCAGTCAGTAGCAAGTATACATAGGCATGTTATACAGCCCTGAAAGAGATGTCTCGAAGAAACACAACTTTCTTATTTTAAAAGAGTTATAGCTACCCATCAAAAAGTTTAATAGCCTCGTTTATAGGGCATAACACGAATGCTAAAAGCATAACGTGCACCACTCTGTTGCAAATCCCTCTAATTCAATCTAACCCACTTACATGTATACAATAATGACAGATGACATTTATATGAATGTCTCTCCGTTTTAAATTGCAGGTTTAAAGGACATCCTTATTCAAAACTGTGGCGAGCCACCTAAACACATCATTTGCTAAAGAAGGTGGACAAGCAATTTGTCAATGAAGACAATGACATAAATAGATGACATAATTGTACAGTGGACAAAAAGTCCGCAGAGGTAAGTTGTGTATACAGCTAATTAATTTTTATACAAGCATGATACCGTATATCTAGCAGATAATTTTTGTTGAGGGAAATTTTTGTATACAGCTCAGGATAGTGATGTTGAATCTATTGCGGTAGAATAATTTCGTAGTTTTAATTTTCGTATAATGCTCTTCAATATGAAATTAACAAAAATTTCCACCATACAAAAATAACCCGCTATACGTATGATTATAATTATACAAGCATTTACATATCAGGAGTGTACGGTGGCCAAGAAGGGTCACCCACGTCCGCCTATTGCCACAATTAATCGCTCGCAGAAGCTTTGCTAGCTGCGCTCGCGGTGGCGTGACCGATTATGTCTTTGACTCTGTGCAGACTTACCTGAAAAATTGTTGGCGGTTATTTGTTTAACCGCGCGGGCATTAGAAATAATTTAATTACGTTTAATGTGCTTACCACAAGCGCTTAATTTTTAACGCGCGTGGCTAATGCACCTATCAATGCAAAGCCCCACTACCCCCCTCCCAGGACAATGGGGGGCTTTGTCAATTTGGAGGTGCAAAAGACTCTCCCCCTGGGCAATTTTATTTGACAAACCCTTGGCAAATACCCCAGGGCATGACAGTTTGACACAATAATAATTGCAATACAATATAGAGACAAACGGCTATGATAGTACTAACGTACAAAGTTCCCACCTCCAGGGCTAGGTTTTACAACAAAGCTCCCAGAAATCCCCCCTTGTCCCGGGAGGGGGGTAGTGGGACTTTGCATTGATAGGTGCATAACAAAGCCACGCGCGACATAGGCGTAGGTGAGTGACCCTTCGCGGCCATCGTATAGGTGAAAATATAATTATGAGAGACTCGTTGTTTAATTAATGTATACAAATTTGTACAGATCTGATGATTATGTACTAAAAATTGTTTAAATGTAGTACAAATTTGTACAATTTCCCAATTTAAAGATTGTGCAAATTTGTACAATTGTAAATTATTCTTTTCTCAATAATTTTCCAGGTTCAATGTTTTGAAGATGAAAAAGATGAAAAATTTTACTCTGACTAACTATACTAGTGAAAAAAGAACGATATTTAACATCTGTAAAACTATTATTATCCCGCTGTCCTAAAATGGGACATTTATCGATGTATTCTGACAACGTGCAATTATACAGCAAATATTACACAAATGTTAGCATCTTAGAACCTATTTCATAAAGGGAACCTGTTAGTATACAGCGGTCAATATCCCATTCCGTTTGCGTAGTACGTTTAAAGTGTTTCCATTTTGATAAGTACTGTATTAAAAGCGTATTTTACTGTACCGTTGCTATATACCATTGCACTTTACAAATGCGGTGTGCTGTGTTTTTGAATACAAAGCGACAATCCTCTAGTAACATAATATCCAGCTAAATTTTGCTTAGCTATAAGCCTATAGTTCTACATAGATCTAACAAAGAAATATAACGCACCATTCACCGCACTATTTTAATCTTAGCATAATTGCTATAGCTATCTTACATGTAGCTATAATACAAAGCTAGCAAGCTGCAAAATTTCATGATAACTATAGCTGCATGGGTGACCAAAGTAATTTTAACAACAGAAAAAAGTTCTTATCTTGAGCGTCCTTTTTAGCGTTTAATTTGCGCTGTATCAGTGTATTATGCACGTACTACGTAAACGGAATGGGGACTTTATATTTACCACTTTGCAAGTTCATAATTGATAAAAATTGCTGCTACGGAAATCCCAAATTTCCTTGTGCGCAAAACGATTTTTGATTGCCACACACCCTCCTAATTAATGCAAATCTATACTGCCACCTGGTGGCACATTGTCTGCCCGGCCTTGCAGCTGTAGCTGTTCCTCTTAAGCTAACAGTTCTATTAATATAATAATTTATAGGACAACGCAGTTTAATTAAACTTTTATATCGTTTCGGATTAAGCTTTATATGCAGCTCTTTTCTGACAATTAATTAAGGGAAGGCTTGTAGTGGATTATATTTGTTGTTTAGCCCTTACAACGAGTATTGTCAGTGGAAGACAACTTCTCAATCTGCTCTCTATACGAGATAATTGATGGGCCCGAATATTGATGCTGCTCTATAATAGCACAACAAGAACTCATTTGCATTATCATAGTCTCGCAAACTTAATTGTGCGTAAAAACGACTATAATGTCTTACTAAGAGTTCTTAGGAAGAGTACGCAACTCCACTAACCGTAGTAAGCAGTCTGTCTAACCTACGTCACAACCACATGCTGTTGTATAAACTGTAAAATCATGGATGAATAAACGTTAGTGATGATTACCACTAATTTTATTCATTGCTTTTCCTTATCAGCATTGTTATTGTTATTGTTGTATCTCAAGTGACTGTGGTTACATTCAAATATTGAGTTTGCCTCCTGTGTACAGACTATTGGTGTTGCGTACTCTTCTTCTTGGTCTTACCTGTGTTATATGACTCTTTCTGTAGCTAGAATTCTTTGCTTTTGGCTCATGTACTTTTTCATGCACTGGCATTTGTCATGGATCACAGCAAATACTTTTCTTATTTCGCCCCATAATAATTATAAGTTTCATCGCAATGCATACTTTGTTCATGCTATGACTGATGTTATGTACCTAATCTGTACGCACTTAATTATTCTTATACTTGGTTATAATTCTACTGGCTTTTATGTGACATATTTTTCTACTTCACGCATGCAGGTGATGCTGAGAAGTCAAAGGCAGTATATCTTGCAATTGCAGTGATCTGAGTGCAGACTTGCATGTTAAAAGAAACCTTTCACTTTTGTATATCCTTATCGTTTGTTTAGATACAATTTTAATACTGAATTGATGTATTGTTGTTTTTAATGTTTGAAATTAATTTAGCACAATACAATCAGCACAGATGTTTCAGCACATTAGAATTTAGCACATGTGCCGGTTTAGCACATCAGGTTGTTTAGCACATGTGCAAACGTGCTAAAACTGAAGACATTTGTTTAGCACGGTTTTCTGTGCTAAATCAGCACGTCTTTTTCTCTGTGCAGCCCTGAGCGCGGTTGTATATAATTATATTGTGCGGTGCCATGGCAGCAACGTTCCCTGTGAAAGTGAGGAAAAAATTATTTTTGCATGATCGGTTAACCATGCATAGTGAGCTGACATAATCCCTGTGTGTATTAGGTATGGTTGACATAAATTACTAGCCTCGATCCCAGGCCGCTCTTCCTCCAAGACTTTTTGAGGCCTTGTGAAGGAGGCTAATAAATTACATGCTGTGTACTGTGTAACAATCATTAAACTCCATGACATTTACCATCATTATATCAAATCGAATAGCATAGATTTTAAATAAATGTCATGTCGATCTGCCTGTATACAGTATAATGTGATATGTAATTTTCTTGATACTACAATCACACGTATTATGACATCGTCTTAACTGGAATATATCTGAGTTTCGAGGGCGGCTTGGAATCGATGCTAGTTTTATATCTGCCAATCATAGTCAAAAATAGGTCCACAAGTTTGCTTAGGCTGCCCAGGTAGGGAAGAAGGCATTTCCATGGCCATCAGCTTCTTAGCTTGGATTTGCATGCTTGACATAAGAGGAACGGATTCTTTAATAGCATCTGGTTGTCCATTGAAGGCTGCTTGAAGTGACCTTAATAGAGATCGATACACGTCGTGAAATATTTTTGCTTCATGGTATAAATGAGAATTTTTTGGGATATTCTTTGATGACGGGTTGTCTTGCATCGGCCATATGCCTTCAGGTGTAAACTCAATCTCAGCACCTCGGAGATCGTAAAAGTACTGCTCGTGATCATGCAAGATTCGTAGGTGATGCTTGCATGCAAGCATTTCAAATTTAAAGAAATGAGCAAGATCGGAACTCTTTAAATAAGTAGGGTCTTTTTGTTCAGTTCCCTCTCCCTCCTCAATTATCACGTTAATGGCGTCAATGGCTTCTTCAATACTGCTCACAGTTACGAGCTTAATACCATCTTCATGCGCTGTCCAAGGCCAGGTCATTTGCTTGGCTTCTTTGTCAAAGAAATTTTCTCCTTCTTTTTCATACAGTTCAATCATACACTGTTGAATGTTCTTATAAAACTTTCCAATTGTAAGCACATGAGACTTAATTTCTTTCTCTTTGTTAGAAAAAGAGTCTTCGTAAACCAATTCATTTGGGAATTCTATCATCATGAACACGTCAGCAATATACTTGGGAGATGCTTTCTGTAGTGTTACATTGAGACCAGGTAACACTCCTCCCGGTATCTTCCCGGGGTAAGATGGGGCAACCTGTGCACTGTCTATTATTGGCCGTCCACCGATAGCAATGAGCAGATTGGCCGCTTGTGCCATGTGAAGCATTTCTTGCATTACAACTGAGCGTATGATTTCGTATGCCTCTTGATTGTACCCGTCCTTGATAGAGTAGAGAGCAGTTAAGTATGGAGGAATGGTGGAAAATTCTAATTGTAGAGCTATTTGTAAATTTTCTTTTAGCTGTCTTTTTGAGCAGTGGGAGCTTGTGTACCAACTAGGAAGAGAATTGCTATCGTCATTAGATAGTTTTAGAACCATAGAAAGCAGAGCTTCAATATACGAATCTGTTAAGTGATCTCGATTTTTTAACACATCAATAGTACGTCTAATGAACAAATCATTTTTCCATTCTTTGAGAGTTTGGGTATGTGATTGTTCTATGACCGTGGAAACTTTAGAAAAGGATTGCGCTATCTCTGATTCTGCAAGCGTTGGCAGTGAATCTTCTCCTAAACCATCCAAAAGTATGGCTACATACTCATTTTTAGGGAAATTCTTGATCCAAGAGAGTGATTTCTCTGTCACCAGTTCCTTTCTCAGCTTCTCGCGATAAAATAAATAGGATCTATTGCAGAAACTTGGTATTTCATATTCCTTCTCAATCAGAGTATCCCAATTTAGAGGGTGGTCTTCAGTTCTCAACCATTCTATGATCATTTCTTTTTTTGTAGGTGAGAGATCTCTAGACGCTGGCATGTAGCTTGGGTGGTTGATATCCATAGACATTGTGAAAAGAATCATATCGATATTTCGTGGTTTTGTTACAGCTTCATAATCGCCGAGTTTCAGAATACTATTCATTACTGGGTACAATTTCTGGTACTGAAAAAAGATTGGCTTTACATGCGTGTCCCAGAAATACGGTCTCTTGTATTTCATATGACTCCACACAAGGAATGACAATGTGTTTCCTACATTTACTGAACACTGCTGACAATTCATCTTCTCACATTGCTCACAAACACAGTAGTTGAATATAAAGACCTGGCCGTCAATATATTTTCTTGGAGTTCCAACATCACCTGCTACGAAATAAAATATGGCAATACCATCTTTACCGGTTGTCTGTGTGCGGGTATATTTAAGGTCCGAGTTTGTAGCATCGCCATTGGGGCTAACGTCACAGAGGGATAGGGAGAGCTTCTCACTCGGCTGAACGCCGTAGTGTCTCACTTTTAGTCTAGCTTCAGCAGAGTCTCCTTTTTCGAGCCTGTAATTCGTATGGTCCATTGGGGCTACTAAGTACGGATCCTCGCTGAGAATAATATAAACACAGTTTGAAGTGGACAAAGTGTTATTGTCACAGACTGGGTATCGATCACCTTGCTTCAAAGTATTTTCAACAGGCTTTGCCTTGAAAAACACTGCAATAACTTTCCGTTTTTGAACAAATTTCAATTGCTGATCAGTAAGTTCAAAATCTTGAATGCCCGATGTCATTTTGTACCAATCTTTTTCCATGTAAGGAAGCTCACCAACAAGTTCAACAGTAACTTGATCATCCACAAGAATACATACAAATAGTCGGTAGAGGTGACAAAGTTCTCCGTTGGTATCGATCGGTATGGAGTTGCTAAAATCAATTGCCAAGGTTGACCCAAACACATCAAAGTAGGTGGTAGTAGTGAAATTACTAATGAGTGCACACAGCGGGCTCCAAGATGGAACAGGTACAGGGATATTATTAATGGCCTTCATAACTCTGTTCTCGGGAAATGATAATGACTCACCAGCTGACGAAATGCCGATACTGCCAACTATGCTGCCATATAGAAACCAAGGCTCTTCTGGCATCCTATTGTAGTTATACAGCGTTAACATAATTGAAAGAGTGTATCCATCTTCCTTGTCCTTGTGTGTGTGTTCTTTCAAAGATCTGAGAGCATTGGAAGTCAACTGTTTCGACCATTGAACATTGACAAGTTTTGAAACACTGTGGGCTGCTAAGCATTGGATTTTTTTGTCAACACAGTACTTATCTGGATCTGTGGAGTTGGCTTGACGAAACCAGGAATCACGTTCGAGCATGGCAAGAACAAAATCTCCAATAAAAGCATTATTGCTTAGCATACTCCAATTCACACCCAACTTCATCCCGTAAATACTGGAAGTATCTTGTTGATCTGGATCAAGGGTAATTAATTTTGGAAGAGAGGACTCGGGATTAATCACAATTAATTCACCAATGATTTCGTCTTCAATAGCCAAGCCATTTTCTAGTACTACAGAAGTGACTCTGCAGTCTATCATTGTGAAAGTATTTGTTCCTCCTGGGTTAAATTTTTTCACCACAATTTCTTCTCCTTCCATGACTTTCTCATAGTTTGTTGGTCCATTGTTCAGTGTGGACACATCTGCTCTAAATCGACCAGAAAAGTTAATCCTTGGTTTTTCTAAGAAGGATGCACTTGCAAGTTCAAACCTGTACAATTTAAGCACAACAATGATGAGGGACTTGCCTTCGCTGCCAGTCCCAACACTATATATAATTATACACTCCCTCAAGTTTATTATACAGTGACTATTACACATGCATGGCGCACTACATGCATACTACATAGTCTACCCAGGAAAGAGAGCGATTGTATATAATTATACCCTCGAATAATATACATCCGCGTTTCAATTGAGGCTTACAAGCTGATGCTCAAAGAAATCTTCTGAGAAGTACTCTGGCCAATAGTATGCCAGTATGATTAGCAATACATTAAGATATAAATGTGGGTGTGGTTTTATGGTTTTCCGTAATAAGAGGCAGTTTTGCACAGTTGGTCAGTTGGGAGCTGTCCTGAATCAAGAAGGTGCGCTCGTGGGAGGCTGCTTTTGTGTACTTATAATTATTATAGTGATTTCAATCCGTGCCATAGCTAACGTCTTGTATAGAAGGTTCTCCTCTGGTGGGAGGGGTCCGTTATGGGAGGTTCCACTGTAAAGCGGATAGTTTCGATACCCTTGTGTAGAGCAGAAGCATAGCCAGAAAGAGGGGGCAAACACCTAGCTGGGCAAAGCCGCTAGGCCAGAAAATTTTTGGACGGAAGCCACACCCTTTTTTAATTAGTTGTGGTTAAATTTCACTTCCTGTCATCAGCAAAATAATTTCAGTGGAGGCTAGCATAGATATAGTTATTGTCACTATAAGAAAGTTGGATATACCTTGATTGAGAGTTAGCTTCTGTGGCTTAAAGAATTTATCCAGAGTTTGAGACATTGTGAATGTGATTCTTGGTTATGCCACATGGACCCAATATTGCACACTTGTGGCCAAATGTGAGCATGCAATCACACCCACACAGAGGAGCATGCAATCACACCCACACAGAGAAGCATTCTGCAATGCCCCCCACCTGTATTATTTTGTTTGCACATGCGTGTAACTGTTAATTCAATAATTACTAATAGAGACACAAAGAATGTAGCTATCTAGAGCTGAGACTGGTAGTAGAGATCCAGAAAAAAGGGGGGGGGCAATTGCCTCCTTTGCCACCCCCTGGCTACGCCACTGTAGAGACTAATGTGAAATGAACAACACTTCCAAATACAGTGCTTTTATGCACCTTTGCAACAAGCTGGTATCGCATTGTAAACCACAAATACAAACCACAGGGTACAGGCTGTACTTGACCTTATTATTAAAGGAGGGAAATTTGGAATTTGAGAAATAGTGATGTTGTCTTGTTGATGAGCTGCTTAAAGGATGTGTTCAATAAATTTAAGATCTAAGGCTTACAGTAAGGACATGAGGTGGAGGATGATACACCAGTGTGGCCTGTAGCAGCCTGTGGTTTGCATGTTTACTATTTGTGGTTTACTATGTGATACGGCTTGTTGCAAAGATGCATAAAAGCACTGTAATACCTAGAATTGCTGCACCAAAACAGTATCTAATTACCGGTTATAGTCAGCCGTGGCATATCGATTTCAAACGGAATGTCATTGTAATTAGTGTCTACTTCACAGCAATTAGGTAAGCTTCCAGATTCCTGAGTTATAGGCCTTGGGTAGATTACTCAATAAAGTGTCAATAACTTATTATTATTATTTTCAAATTGCCCCATTATTCCTCATGCATGCAGTGTGTATTCCACGAGCACAACATACCATCTTTGCATATGATGTCACACAAGTATAACAATATTGGCCACGTGCATGCACATGTGATGTGAAAATTACAAAAATATGCACATGCATGTTTGCACTATAGTTAATAATTATGGTATCATATAGCGGGTAATTTTCGGTGGTGGAAATTTCGTATGAACTACCCATTTAAATATTTCATAGAGTCGTACAGCTCAGGATAGTGACGTTGAACCTATTGCAGTAGAATAATTTCGTAGTTCTATGATGCTCTACAATACGAAATATATCACCAATACGAAAATAACCCGCTATACGGTATATGTCAAGGAGATGAAATTACCCATATATGATACTACTGACAGACGTGTGTTTCCAACGCCTGTCTATTTTTCTCTATATAAAGGTTTTCATTACGCCAGCATAATTCTCACCCCAAGAAAGTGCCTACCGTATAAGCTTTTTTAAGGCGCCACATTAAAATAATTACGCTGGTAAAGGTGGCTGTATTAGGAGGTTGGAAAATTAGTTTTGAGGCTGGATGGCTTGTCTTTAGAGGGTCGCCTTCTAATTGGAGATAAAAAAAACAGCTTTTCCAACCTCCTAATACGGCCACCTTACCAGTGTAATTATTATAATGTGGCACCTTATTACGCTAAAAACTAGCATAATCTATATACCGTATAGCAGGTAATTTTCGTGGGGCAAAATATTCGTGGTTTTCGTGGTTGAAGCTCCAATCACGAAAATATTACCCACGAAATGTCTCAATATTGCTGAACCACGAATATTTTGTCCCCCGAAAATTACCTGCTATACGGTACAGTCCCTGAGCCAATTATTGAACTCAGAGAGATACTGCCTATGATTATATACAATGTACCCCTTCCCTTGTACTAAAAAACTCACATAAGCAAAATAGATGATGGTGAGCAACTTGCTAAATCTATTGCATGGAGGTGTAGATCTATAATTATAGGAGAATTACGACTGAGAGAACACTCAGTAGTAGATCTAGTATCTAGTCTAGGTATTGATATAATAACTTACCAGAAAAAGAATAAACAGAGCCAGTGAGTGCTGGTCTTCATGATGGTCGGAGTACCTAGCTGTGGCCGGCCTAGCTACAGTGAATGTGTGCGCATGTGCAATTCCTCACGTAAGGCCACACCTGTTTCATGGACTTTCAATCCCCAATATGCAATACAGACAGACCAGAGCTGAGAGTGGCAGGCAAAAAAATAAAAATAAAATTGATGATTGAGGAGTATTGAAGAAGAGATTGAGGAAGAGATTGACCTAATAATCGAGGGGGGAGGGAACTGAACAAAAAGACCTAAAGAGTTCCGATCTTGCTCATTTCTTTAAATTTGAAATGCATGCATGCAAGCATCACCTACGAATCTTGCATGATCACGAGCAGTACTTTTACGATCTCCGAGGTGCTGAGATTGACTTTACACCTGAAGGCATAATTATGGCCGATGCAAGACAACCCTTCATCAAAGAATATCACCTCACTTATCAAGGATATAATTTATGTACGTAGGTGATGCTTGCATTATGTACAACTGATCTATGATAGCCTCGTGGAAGCAGCTGCTATATATACGTTCTATTGCTAAGCGCCACTCAGTCTAAGATAAGCGCCAAACAGGAATTTTAGTTTTTCTATTTGTGCGCCACTGGAAAATCAATGGCGCTGTAATTAGAAGAAAGACGATATACCGGTACCAGTGTCTTGTGTGGATGATTCTTATGAATCAGAGGTGGATACCCTTCTAAGAAAGAGGGGCGGGGCTGGTCTTGCAGCGAAATGTCTATAGATATAGTAAAAGGAGGTCCATGCTTCATGTAAAACTGAGCCTATTAGCTCATGAAATGATGTGGTTGGGGGTATTTAATTAGTGGTCATAGAAAGGTTTCAGTAGGGTAAACAGGATGGTCACACAATTCTGAGAATCCACAATCTACATCCTTCCCTTTTCCATAATAATTCCATAACGTATATAAGTCATGCAATGTATACAGTTTATAGCTAGCTGTATATTTATACCTATATATAAATTCAATTCAGATCACACATGATCAAATTAATTAAACAATTGCATTTTACTGAGAAACAGGTAATGAGTATATGAGACATTGGGCCTAAATGCAGTCAATAATAGCAATAAAGTACTAACAAAGATGATCTTCGTTCTTTCTAGGCAGTACAGTCACGCCTGTTAGTAACCTAGCAACGCCGACCAGGACAACGATACCAATACTCATGACCATAATAATCACATAATGACTAATACTGACTCCAATGTCCAACCAACTCCCAAAATCTTTGACGAGAAAGAAAAAATTCAATCCCATCACATCGGACATGACTAAGATGATCAGCAGACAGGTGAGGAGAGAACGATTCAAAACACTCAGTACAGAGTTGAACACACAACTAACGAAGATGAATGGTATCACCATCTTCCAGAGGATCAGAGCCCCCATCACGAAGGGTGAAAACACAGTTAGAAAACAATACACAGTAGACGGGTCAAACGTGTTTATACTTGCAACATTCCCAAGTCCGAAAAACGATAGTATACCGAAAAATATTGCAAAATACACTCTCCGCAGATCGTCAATAGATAGCACTTCTATAACAGGCTCTCTCTCGGCTGGTACAAGAGTTACTACTTTTGTAAAAGTGTGGGAAACGAGACAATTCCAAATTGAACTTTTACATTCCTTTGAGGCAAGTAAATCTTCCATTAACAACCACAAGTACAACAAACACGAGAGCAATAGAAGGAAAATTGCTTCAAATGTCGTGCTTAGCAAAATAAATACAGTGAAGAATGTCAGAGCAATGTGTAGTAGTCGACCGACTAAACTCTTAGGGCCAAAGTTTGGAGCTACTATCGCAAACAGTAAATTAAACCAGCTGAACATATTTATAATTGTTGGGATAGACTCTTTCTGTGAGAAATACCAGTTAGTGATGAGAGGCATGAACGATGCAACAGCCAGTAAAACAGTTTGCAAACTGAACAGATGATGTGCCTTAGGCATTCTGTTGATTGGTGAACAGAGATTGAACTTGATCTCGGGGAAACGGAATAAAATGAAAACGAATATTGTGGCAATACTTCCGGCGAAAGCTACGAGATAATAATTAGCATTTCTGCCAACAACGGGCAAAAGTGGAAACACGGCAACTGAGACACAAGCACAACTCCACAACAGACAAAGTTTGAAATGTTTTGAATTCAAATGCGTACAGTATGGCCACAGGGCGATGACAAGGAGGAGTAGTGACAACACAGCTCTATAGAAGAAACTCAGCACCAGAAGTTCTAATCCACCGAGTATAAATACAACGGCAGCGATTATTTTAAACACTGCGGCAGGTTTTAGCTTTGCACTGTTCCATGATTGATGAACAACAGATCGTTGTCGCCATGCATATGTCCAACACACAATCGGAAGGAGGTAATAAAGATAGTACAGAAGTGGCGAAGACTGGTACATAAGTAGAACCACTGTGACTAAAGCAAGGAGAATTGAGAAATATGGATACTTTGTGGGGCTTCTAGGCGTAAAAGTTAGTTTAGTCCTTGAGCTGATATCGAGAATAGTCAATATAATACAGGTCATCCAACCAACGAAAGCACTGGATATGACCATATATAGTCCTAGGCGATGATACGTGTAATAATATCTGATCCCTTCAGTGGTTAAATCAATTAGACGCTTTGATAAATCAATTGCCATTTGATGTTGCTTGTTTTTAATCAAACTGTCAATTTTCGCTTGTTTTTCAGACATTTCACGGTTTGAGATTTTCGGAAACCCCCTGAACATGTACGGCAACGAAGTTCTTATTATACGTTCTTCTTTGATTCGAAACTGTTCGCAAAGTTGTCGTGAATTGGCGAAAATTGTCTCAGCAGAAAACTGCTTATTATAATGCAAATATCCGGTGGGAATCACACCTTCTGAGTTGACTGGAATAGCTGCTCCTATTAGTGTAGACATTAGGACTGCAATATCGGCTTGTTCAACATCAATTCTCTCCACATCGTCCAAGCCCCACCTCTCTGACCAACCATCGTGATACACATACTCGGCGAATGAGTTAGCTCGAGGGCTTTTAATACCAGCCCCCCAGACAACAAGAGGCGTCATCGTCTCCTCAGGTAGACCAGCTCCATGTGACCCCCAGTCTGTCATACCATGGTCAGACGTGAACACAAACACAGTTTTGTCATCACCATAATAATCGTCAATCATTTTAGAGATTTCTTCGATATTACTATCAACAAATTTTAAATTGTCCATAACTTCTTTCGACCTGGGTCTGTGTGCGTGTCCGTTTGTGTCAATTCCGAGCAAATGTAGAAAAAACACAATTTTATCTTGTGACAAACTTGTTGCCAACGATTTATCAGTTTTTGCTCTCGTGAACATTTCACGCACTTTATCGAAAACCCAGGAATCCAATTTAGAAGCATCTGAATCAGCAAAATCCTCCCATTCAGCATTGTACATAAAGGTGTCCACTCGACCACGACTGGCCCCCTGAGAGAACATGGGGAGGATATCGGGGCTACCCCACGACCAAGTGTGAGTGGAGCGGTTGAAAACAGAGTCAAATTCCACTGGATTTTCTTGCCATCCTTTTGTAACTGCGCTCACGTCTTCGTACAGGCCGGCAATAAGTGCAACATGTCCAGGTCGTGACTCAGTGGGTACACGGGTGTGTGACACGCCCCAGCGCCCCTGCTCTTTAATTACCCTCCTAATGAAAGGGGCAGGGGTGGTTTTATCTTCGTTAAGGGAGTACACAGTGTCTGCACGGAGTCCATCGGCTACGAGGAGTACTAAGCGTTTAGCAGGAGGTGGCATAGAGTAGAACTGTGGTATCATTCCTTGGTCCACTGGAGAAGTGAAGTAGATGTCAAAGATTGATACAAAGAGAATTGAGTGGACGAATATTGATGCCAGTGCGAGACGTAGTAGACTGGCCATACTCTGTGTGTGTGTGTGGGGGGGGGGGCGTTAAGTGTGTGTGTGCGTGTGCATGTGCCTGTGTGTGTGGGGGGTGGACGTCAAGTGTGTGTGTAGGAGGGGACGTCAAGTGAGTGTGTGTGGGAAGGGACGTCAATTGTGTGTGGGGGGGGGCATCAAAGTGTGAATTACTTCTGTATGTGATTACAGATCGTGTGGTTAAATGGTCACGGTAGCTACTCATAGAGGTTCAGAAATGTGTACACAGTGTAGACAGTAATGGCAGTAATGGTGGACAGTAATGGTGGACAGTAATGGTGGACAGTAATGGTGGACAGCAATGGTGGACAGCAATGGTGGACAGTAATGGCAGTAATGGTGGACAGTAATGGCAGTAATGGTGGACAGTAATGGTGGACAGTAATGGTGGACAGCAATGGTGGACAGCAATGGTGGACAGTAATGGCAGTAATGGTGGACAGTAATGGTGGACAGTAATGGTGGATAGATCGCACTATATAAGCCTATAATATTATACTGTAAATGTTGTGTAGCTTATTTTGTTGACTTACTGTAACGATCCTAGGCTTGGTAAATCATTCAGAGGAACCAACAATCCTTGTCTACAAACTTGTAAAGCACTGGACTCCGAGATCCGAAGATGGCGAGTTCGAAACCCATTCAGGTAAATAAAAAAGCCATGTGGGTGGAGGCAACAAAAAAGAGAAAGAAAGTAAAAGGTCACAAGGTTAATGACGTATTACGTTTACACAGCTAGCTAGCTACAGTGAAAAACAAGCTAGAGCAATCGTCATGACTGATTGGGCTAATTTTGGAGGCGGAGGAGATGCTTCTGGAGCTAAGGTGAGGCTTGGCTAGGTGCCATGCGTGTGTGTGTGTGGTCGTTGTGGACTGCTTTTATTACTCTCAGAGCCAAAAACCTGATGGAGATTGGGCCAACTTCGGAGCTTTTGAGGTAACTAGCTTGTGTGTGTACATACATACTACTGTAGCTCACACAAGCCTATAAGCCAAACCCTAGGGCTTGCATGTGAGCCTCTGTGTATGTGTAGTTTGTCACCTTGTAACTCTTGACCACGCCCCCATAGGGAGCCAGCCCCGCCCCCCAGGCACAGCCGAAGCCTGCCCCCTCCCCACAGGTACAAGCGTCGCCACAGCAACCACCTAAAGCAGCTGCATCTCCGGGAGTCCTCCCACCACCATCATGTAAGTGGGTGTGGCCATGTTGTGATGTGTCTACGTCAGGATGGGTTATAATAAATAAAGAATACACTCCACCATTACTTCTGGGAGCACTTCAAACAAAACTTTGTCTCTGACATCCCATGTACCTACCACTTATAATGTGCCCATGCAACAGATGCTACACACGTAATTATAGCTAGCTTCACATGTAATCATTAAATTATCCAGCTGTGTCGCTCAATGCGGCACAGTCTGTCAGCTATAGTCTTTGCTACAACAATCACTTGTTTTTATATCATTCACGTTACAGGCTGTAAAGTCTTAATAATAATAATAATAATAATAATAATAATAATAATAATCTTTATGGCTTGCTTGAAATTGAAATGCATCATTATTCACGGTACACTCCCCCTCACACTGTGTGATGCACGGTACACTCTCCCCCACACTGTGTGATGCACGGTACACTCCCCCCCACACTGTGTGATGTGTGATGTGTGATGTGTGGGGGGAGTGATATCAGATTTAGTGCATTACGTCTATTTTTGGGTATAAATAATTATTATGATTATAATCTATTGCATTAATTACACACACACGCCCACCCACTCCACACACACACACACGCCCACCCACTCCACACACACACGCCCACCCACTCCACACACTCTACACTCCACACACAGCGTCTGGCTCTCGCCGTGGCACGGCCCCGAATGCTACTTCCCAGGGCAACCAGCTCCAGCAGTACCGACAACGACTGGTTCAAATGCATCAGCAGCTGGTGAATGGGCAGCAGCAACTGAAGGAGCTCAACAAGCTACCTGACAAACAACAGCAGGTACACTGACTGTGTAGCTAGTTACTATAGTACAGTTAAGCACTGTTGGTCTGCCCCTATAAATTACAGAGAGACAGGCTTCAGTGTGCTTTAGTGTTTTCATGACATTCTGTATTTGGAATGGCAAAGTTTTACTAAGTAATCTACAGCCATAAAATGTATGTCGTCATGCATTGGTGGGTTTGTTGTACTCGCACCACAGCATCTGTTAAAGGATAAGTAGTTAGCAGTGTTGATATTGTGTTGTCTTTGTGTACCTCTTTCATGCTGAAATGATGGAAGTCCTATTCTGTTATAGTACAATGTACAAGTAAAAGTATTGTGATTGACATTTGAAACCCTAGTAGTGTATAAGATCTTTTAATACTAGAGTACTGCAAAAGCAACAGTAGGTATCTGCAACAACTTGTATCTTCAATATTTTTACCTACCACCACCCACACACACACCGCCCACTCTACACACCCCACACAGGCAAAGCAACTCACTACACAGCTCCAACAAGGGCTCATGCAGTATCAACGACTGCAACAAGTAGTCACACAAATGCAGACACAACAGCAACCTGTAGCCACACCCACTGCCAGTTTGACCTCTGCACCCTCCACTCCTAAGCAGGAGACTCCTAAGGTAGAGTGCAGCAATACTAAGCTTACTAATAAGTATCCAGAAAAATAACACGAGCCACTTTTTTGGTACTTGCCGAAATTGACCCATCTTAATTCGTACCTGCCCACCCCCTCATATAGGCCACACCCCCTCCACTGGAGCGTGTTCCATCAGGGTCTAGTCAGGCATCAGGTGGATCAACCGAGGCTCCGCCCAAACCACCACCTGGCGACGTGTTTGCCGTGTTCGAAGACTCAACTTCGAAGGTATTGAATTTAATAAAATTACCATGTATCAGGTTTATAATGAGAGGTTAATTGATTGTGAGTGTCACTGTACAATGATTGTGTTTCTAACTATTGTGCTCACTTTTTGCAATTGAAAATTCACAATTTTCATTCGAAACCGGATATACGTAATCGTAATTGTAAGTATTGTACATGGTACTTTATATGCATGTTCATCTTTTTCTCAACCTTTACAGCCTCCGGAGCCGTCACCTCCCAAGGTACACAGGGTGTCATACAGGGGGGAAAGGGGGATATCCCCCCCTAGCTCCAATTTCCCCCCCTTTCAATAATGACTGAGTGTCCATAGCTGGGTATTGACCTTTTTTTAGCAACATTTTCTGGTTACTTTTCTCATTTCCCCCCTCTACTTCAAAATCCTGTATGACACCCTGGTACAGTACTGAAATTGCCGTTCCTATCAATATTCTTATGTTTATCCGTCACCTTCTCTTATTATTTGCAGCCTCCAGAGCCCAAAGAGACGCAGGATCTGTTTGCCTCCTTCACTGAGTCACCCTCCACCCAACAGCAGGTTAATTTAATTATATACTGCAACTAATGTTGTAGCAGTAGATACCGCATGACTCGTGTTGGCTTTCTGTGAGCACTGTACTTTGATACACTACTCAGAGTAAAAGTCCGTATTGATTTAAGTGAAAATCTCTTCCCCTTTCACTGCTTATGCTACTGTATAAAGGTTCTTTGTGTTTTAGTGATAATTAAGTGATAATATCATTCTGCCATTCACATGTTCCGTACATTTCTGTCGAACCATTTGTTTTAAATTGATACTTCAATCCCTCCATGTTCCCTCCATGTTCCCACCATGTTGCAGGCTGTTAAAGAAGAGACCAACTTGTTCTCTAGCTCATTTGGAGAGCCTGCTGTTTCAAACAGTTCGCCCTTTGACCCCATGACCAGCACACCCCCTCCAAAACAGGTACCGCAATAACTATCTATATACGTAGAACCCTGATTGTGAATATCGTACTATTGTAACCACAGCAACAGGCCCCGCCCACTGTACAAGACGATAAGTTGGTTGCTAAACTATCTGCCTCAGAGGACAAGATCTCACAATTGGAGAAAGAAAAGGAACGACTTCAAAAGGTATTGTGCACACCTCTAATAGTGGCCTCCCTTTGAATAGTGGCCGCCCTCATTCACAGACCTCCGAGGAAAAACTGTCTCTACTGGAGAAAGAGAAGTTGAGGATTCTCAAGGTAAGATCTGAACTGTGTACACGAATGCTCAGTACAGAGCCATATTGTCAGCATAGATGTACATGCATGCATGTAGTTGAACATCTTTCAGCAGCCATAACTTTAGTTAGACTGGCGGCGACAGCCGCCCGAGCGTGTAGCGCGAGCGACTGGCAAACTACCTATCAGTCACTCGTCTCAGCGGAAGTGTAATAGATTGTACGACACTACTAAACATGAATATCGTTATAGATAATGTGGTTAAATTTTGCTATGAGATTCAGCTACTATGGAATGCACTGAATCCCCTGAAGTGTAAGTGCGGTTACAATTACAGGGCTAATATGACGTTGAGCAATCTGATAGGCTGCAATGCTCGTTGCAGCTGAGACGAGTGACTGATAGGCAGTTTGCCAGTCCCTCGCGGTACACGAGGGGCTGTCGCCGCCAGTCTAAACTTTAGTATCGTTGATCCAATGTTGAAATTTTACGATTTTCTGAAAGCTTAGAAAAAGACCTTTCAAATGATGTATTTCAATCCAAAATTTCATTGGGGCCCTAATTTATCATTTTTCGGCCTTGGACCATGGGCTATAATCCATAGTGTGACCAAATCGGTAAATTCTTTTCTTTCTCAAATATGAACTTTTATGACACCATTTGAAAGGTCTCTTTCCAAGCTTTCAGAAAATCATAAAATCGTTGAAATGTGATCCACGGAATTCAAGTTATGGCAGTTGAAAGAGTCACCAAACCATTATTAGTGGGAGGGTGTGTGGTGTGGCATAACTTGAGTATCATTGATCCAATTTTATGATTTTCTGAAAGCTTAGAAGGAGACCTTTCAAACGAGATGTTTCAATCCAAAAGTTGGTTAGGGTCATAATTTGTCATTTTTCGGCCTTGGACCACCATGGGCTATATCCATGGTATTTGGCCGAAATTGGCAAATAATTAATATACTTTGATGATACATGTACCATTTGAAAAGATATTGTACGTAGTAATTTAATAGCTACCCAGTAATCTCCCTCACCTACAAGCCGCCCTCTACCCACAGGACCACGATGCTCTAGTACGCAGCAGGGAGGATCTTGAGAGGCAGCTGGATGAGAAGAAGGTTGCCGTGGAAACACAGCGGAAACGTGTGGAGGACATGGAAGTATGTACATTAATTTTTATGCTTTCAATTATTGACACTTAGTGCAAGTCAGACTTCCTTATTAGCTCTTTAGCTAAACCTGTCTATCCTGTTTGACAATAGTTATGTAATTATACGCTCAGGGTCGCCATAGAGACGAGCTAGAGCAGGTGCGTTCAGCAGGACACAGCTCTCTGGCCATCATTGTGGAGCAGTATAAAGTAAGTCATGACCAGTGTTGCAACACACACCCTGGTCCATATTTCATGTATTATTTTGTATTTAACCACAGGCTTACCATCAGCGTTTCATATTGTGTTGACCTCTGTTGTTATATTGACCTCTGACCCCAGGAGCAGACCCGTCTGTCAATGGAAGAGTCCCGGGAACGCAGCGAGAAACTGCTCAAGGAGGCTCTAAACGATGAAAGAGAGAGAGCCGAGCGTCTACTCAAGGAACAACATGAGAGACTAACGGCCGCACTAGCGGAGGAACAAGAACGACAAGAAGAAAAGGTCAAACAAACGCTACAGGAGGCACAGAAACAACACCAGGTGAAACACTAGTAGCTAGTGGCAGCGTCAGCATGGCCTTTAAAACGCACTATTTGGTCAAATAACGTTGTGTCTTCTCTTCTGTTACCTAAATATTTCGTAGACCTTAAATTTTAATGTAAGATTGCTAACTCAGAAAAAATTTCGCACTATACGGTAATTTTAGTTTCTGCGACAATAATTATATGCCATGCATACAAACAGTGTTGAGATTTGACATTGATAACCCTGCTCGCCCCTCCCTCACAGGAGAGTCTGATGTCAGCTCTGGAGGAGGCTCAGCGCTCACACTCCGAGGCACTAGAGTCAGCACTGGCAGAGGAGAGGGAAAGGGGGCGTGGCGCTATACAGGAGGCAGCAGAAGAGGAGAGGAAGAAGACCACACAACTGCTAGAGGAACTAAAAGTGAGTCTGCACATGCAACCAGTGTGTGCAGTTGTTTGCCTATGATTAGTTGGAAAATGTCATTGTTTTTGTAACTATAGTCAATTTGCGATAACTTACTACAAGTACATTAAGTATTGTATAACCAGAGGCTCAGTATGATAGTAGTTGGTACACACACACACACCCCTCACACATGGCACACCCCCACACTCAGGGATCCCAGACGATCGCCATGGAGACAGAGCGAGCGACAGCCCGGGAGGAAATGTCAGCTGCCGTGGAACAAGAGAGGGAAAGGTCAAAGGTCAGTGCTCCCTGTACGTACAATCTACAACAGTGATGTGCCCCAGCATTTTGGAAGTGGTCCCTATGTTCAATCAATCGCACGTTAATTTTTATGACTGTAGTATAACTAGCTAGCCTAAGAGGCGGTTAGTACCAACCACCACCACCGACCAGTGTGGGCACATCCCTGATGGAGGTATACATAATTATACATGCAGTTTTTGTAAGCATAATTATGGTAATGATCATCAAGCTAGTTAGTTAAGCCACTCCCCTATTGTAGGAGCTGTTGTCTGAAGCCCTACAAGAAGAGAGGGGGCGTGGCGAGGCATCTATCCAACGAGCTGTGGAGGCCACACAAGAGCAGGTGGCAGTGAGGATGGGGGACGAGAGCAAGGTGGGTGTGGTCAATGGGTGTGGTCTCACCAGTATTTAATCATACATGTATCACATCAGAACGGGCTCCTTCTAAGCTTTCATAAAATGGATCACCAGAACTCTAGTTACAGAGCCGACTTTAGTATTTCAAAATACAGCATTAAATAAAGCATTTTTGAACGGCCATAAATATAGTTCTTTGGTCCATGATTTTTTGAAAGCTTGCAATGAGCTCGTTAAGACGGTGTCTTGAAATCAGTCTTTTCCCAAAACACACACACACACACTCCACACACACACACAGCACAACGAGTCGGTGCGTCGTCGCCAGCTGGCTAGTCTGGAACTATTCCTGGAGAGTGCTAGAGCTCAACTACAGTCCCTCCTGTCACCTGACACCACGCCCACCACCAGCAACGAGTAGCACCCAAGGTAACGATGTTTAGAAATAATTATGAACTCTTAAATTCTATCTAGTATAAATGTGTGTGCTTAGTGACCGTCAGTTTTCCTGTCAATACTTGTGTGAACAGATTATGCTAGGCGTTCAAAAGAATATTTGCCAATCCATGAATCAAATCCAAGAGAACATGGCTAGAAGCCTATGGAAGCTGTTATTTTTGTTGCATTACAACTGTTGAGCAGACACAGAACCACACAGTCAGTTTTACTGTATTCCTACGCCTCGAGGCATCTAATTACATATCATGTATTGTATGGTGACCTCCATTCCCCCCGGTGCAGGTACTGACTGACTGGACGTGTGATTGGAAAGGCTGTTAATAGACACTAACTGTTAACAAGCAGTAGCTATGGTAACTGTTGTAGTAGAGTTGTCACTTGTAGTTGATTCTCATGATATTTTGTCTTCCCTTCGTTTTTTACTTTGTTGGGGTGAAGTTTATTGTGAGTCAATGGTATATATAGTGGGTCATTGTCATGGGGTAAAAATGTAACTAACTTGAACATGTACTTACTTAGTGATGATTTTCGTGAGTAAAACTTTCATTTGTTTCGTAGGCATCATTATTGCATATAATGAGTTCTGCTGGTAAACTGTGATATATTAGTTTTTAATTTTGTGAGTAAAATGTTCACGAGCTCACGAATTAATAATTAAGACGTGTACATTTTTTACCCCATAAATATTCCCGCTATATACGGTACGCCACGTCCTGCAGACTTCTATGATACAATTATATGTACCAAGAGCTCATATACTAATCCATCAGAAAAAAACATTTCGATTTTTGACAAATTATCGATAGTACTAGCCATACATTCATATGTGTGGGTGGGTTTCAAATGTGACGGTACACGGATCAAGAACATACAATCTCTAACTGAGAACAAAGACACTGTTTATATATACATAAGTACAAGAAGTTATGAGATATAATACTGAGTCAGTTCATGTTCTCATGCGACGGCTGTAGCCTCCGGGGGGGTCGACTTCTGCAGCTCCTGACACTTGTCCTGAAGCTGTAGCAAAAGCAGAGCTTTAATTAATTAGGACAAAATCCTTTTATTGCATTGCCTCTAAATAATTATTATCCTATGGAGGTTTGAATGCAGCAGGTATAAGAATCCTTTCATGAATTACTTTAAATATTTGTTCATTGCACGCACATTTACCCAGTTTGAATTTTTGGATAAATGCTCTAATTGAAAACGTCCACCATACCACTATACCAACTACACTGAGCACAGACTCACCAGTTTAATAAGGACTTGTAGTTGTCTGCATCGCTCAAACTCCGCCTCCTGTGGTCTCATGCGAGGATTCCAGCGGAGGTAGTAGCCATTCCACAGCTGTAGCTTGCGTATGCTCACTGTAGGGAACAGCACTGTTTGGTGGATCTGCTCTGAGTAGAGGGGGTTCCGATACATATCAACCTGTGTGTGTGTGTGTGTGTGTGTGTGTGCGTGTGTGTGTGCGTGTGTGTGTGTGTGTGGGAGGGGCCACAAGCAATGATGTGACATTCAACAAGTGCCCAGAATTTTCAATCCTCAATCTTCAACACATAAATTGCCTTTTTTGTTTACAATAATTATATTATGTAGCCTACAATTTGTGTCTAGAGATGGTTAGTACCAACCACCACCACTGACCAGTGTGCCCTGTACAGAAACTCTGCTATTATTTACCTGTCCATTGATGAAGCTCCACAGGGAGATGGTCTTCTCCCTCACACCCTATGTATATATAAAGAGGAGACAGTTGTAACCAACTCAGTCGGTGGGACAATGATGGAGGACTGACCTTATCCACTCTTGGCTTCTCACAGTTACACAGGAAAGTTCCAAACAAGCAACTGCAAGAGGAAATGAATACAGTAAAGAGATACCGAACACATGCTATGATTTATTAGACTTTGTGGCCCATTAACCTGGCTGTATTCTAATTATAGAGGGTGATCTGCTTAAGATCTGCCCACACTGGTGTACTGACCACCTCTACCTCACACAAAGTTGCTAATACCAGGAGGATCCCTACAATCAAGCTTCCCTGTACTGCCCTCACTACACACATGCCTGTACAAGTGGTCGAGGATGGTCACGAGGAAGTGTTCGTTGAACTCAAAGGCGTACGGGAACTGAACAGTCATCTGCCACACACAATCCATGAACTGTACAAAGATGGGTGCCCTCTGGTCATCACTGCTGTTCTTATCACCGTGACCAATTCGCTGGATGTGGAGAGAGAGAGCTTAAGATAACAGACAAATAGATACACAGATATAGACATTACGTATGTGAAATTGTCAAATTCTTTTATGGAGGTATAGTTAATCTTTTTTAACAGCCATAACTTTAGTACCGTTGATCCAATATCAAAAATGTTATGATTTTCTGAAAGCTTAGAAAGAATTAAGTGTTTCAATCCAAAAGTTTGTTAGGGTCATAATTTGTCATTTTTCGGCCTTGGACGATGGTATTGGACCATGGGCTATATCCATGGTATTTCGCCGAAATTGGCAAATTCTGTCATCTCTCAAGTATGAACTTTGATGACACAATTTGAAAGGTCTCTCTAAGCTTTCAGAAAATCATAAAATCGTTGAAATTGGATCCACGGAATTCAAGTTATGGCAGCTGAAAGAGTATTGAGCCGAGATTGGTATAATTATGTGTGTACTGTCGTATCTTACCTGTGAAAACTTGTGACCCAACGATATCCATTCTTTCTCAACCAGCAGCTGTAGGAGGAGGCAGTAGTCAGCCCATGAAACTAATGCTGGTCAGAGGAGGCAGTAGTCAGCCCATGCAACTAATGCTGGTCAGGCTGATATCATGTACTCTGATCTGGCACACAGTGGGTTGTTAATATCGTAAATACAGTAGCTACATAACACAAGCCCAGTGGAAAGAGTTTCGCCAGTCCCACCCACACACACCACCCACCCACACACACACACACACACCACCCACTCACCTCGAACCCCCTGATGGTACGATAGTGAGGGTCTAACATGAGCATGGCTAGTGCAGTGAGTTGAGCAGTCCTATCCCAGCCATCAGAGCAGTGGACCAGGACAGAGGACTTCTGTTTCTCTATCACTTCCGCCACTCGTACAGCCCCGCCCAGTACATCCTGTGTGGGTGGGTGGGTGGGGTGTGGAGATAGTGAGTGTGTGTGTGTGGGCGTGGGTGTGGTGTGTGTGTGTGGGGATAGTGAGGGTTATATATGGAATATCAATATTAGTTACAACCATTGAGTACAATGAAGCCAGAATTGTCAAACTATTTTCAATCTTGAAATTGTTTAAATTGCTACAGGCAGGTTATAATAGACCCACCTTGATATAGTCTAGCCAGTGAGTTGCCTCCAGTGAGGAGAACCAGCGCTGGTCATCCACATCAGGGTAACAGATGTCCTGGAGCTTACGCAATCTAGGGTAGGGTAGAGTAGAGGAGGGGGATATTAGCACTGGCAGATAAACACAAGGCTTTAGTGGTCTTAGGCAAACATTGGTTAAGTGTAGTTCTTGTCCACATTATTATAAACTCAAAGTACAGATCTTCAAAAACAATAGAAATGCATCTGTTCCTTAATTGTGTAAGCACTCAAATTTTAGCAATCATAACATGTCCATTTAAGAACACCACTTGAGGCTGTAATAGCTCGTGCTTAATCATCGAGATAACAGGCAATCAATGACCTCAACACATCAGATATTTTAAAGATACAGTGAAAATGCACAATCCTAATGTAAGTATGAGCACTTAGTCAGATAGTCATATCATATACCAGCTAGTCCATGTACTGTACACTCACCCTTCTCTCATGACGTGGATGTTCCCGATGTCCAGGAAAGAGAACTCTGTGTTTGGATAGTTAGTGTCGTACTCCCAACCACCGCCCACGGTCTGTGTGTTGTGTGAGGGGTGTGTTGTGTGAGGAGTGTGTTGTGTGAGGAGGTATCTGCTTATGTACACTGTAGAGTTGACCACAAGTTCCTTGATACTTTAAAGAGAGCCGCACACCACACACGTCCACCCCCACCACCACCCACACATGCCCACACACCCCACCCACACCACACACCCACTCACCAGGTTAGCCACTGCATTGATCTTGGGTCTAGCGTCCATGATGTACAGCTTCTTAGCGTTGTTGGCCTTATAGATAGTATCAAAGTAAGTCTCATCCTCAGTGCTTCTCTTAGTAGCCGCCCCCACTAGGGGTTGACTGCAGCGTGTGATGGAGGCGTGTGTGACTGGGTGGAGCCACGAGAGCACCTGTGTGAGGGGGTGGGGTGTGTGTGAGGGGGCGGGTGGGAGGGTGGGAAAAGTCAGAGTGAAAGCCAAATAAAAATTAACTGCTTTACATCCGAGGTAGCTTACTAACATGTCATGTGATGGACCTCAGAATGCATCTTTTATTTGCAAATGGATCGATCTAAACTAAAGTTATGGCTGGTAAAAGTTGGCATACATTTCCTGTGACTATATATACGTATATAAAATGCAACATTACAAGCAAGAAACTAATCTGTACTGGTAAAGCAATTCTGAGTGACCAATTTGGCATGATTATACTCTAAGTGTTTCTGACTCACTGGAATGCGGCCTTTACTTCTGAAAGAGGCTACTGCTTTAAGGTCCTCGTCACTTGTTGCCAAGGGAACGCCGATCAACTGAGGGTAGGTCTCACACAGCTTGAAGTCTTGGTTCACTGTTGATATACGCCAGGGGACATCCTCCTTGCCAACACCCTGAGGGGGACAATGATCATAGTACACTATAAGGTTGTGTATCAGTAGAGTAGGGGGTAGTGGGGGGTTGGAGCTAGTCTAGAGTATTGTAAGTCATACAAGGTAGTTATTTCAATTGAAGGAAACTGAGCTGAACAAGCATGGAGTATTGTTGAACAAGAGTACATTCACATTCAACTTCAGTAGGAAACTGGATACACTGTAGAGTAGACTATTGTTAGATAAATACCCTGGAGGGACACTCTAGCTTGTTACCAACTAACCTGAGACAAACAAGAATAACCACTCTTAATGATAAGTACTATACACATGTACAGTAGACCATTGTTGATAATAGACACCCTGGGGGGACATGACCACTCTCTAGCTAACCACCTCTAGACAAACAAGAATAACCACATCATCATGATATACACGTAGGCAGGAGTGTAGGCCCAGTGCACAACACTTCCTACAGGCTAAAAGGCTGAGGATTGACAATAGCCTGGTACATCACTGATATTTAAATCTCCTACAATTCTTGTATAATGATCTCACCAATCTCTTGAGCTCTGCCTCAGCATTGTAGACTAGCCAGCCGTTGTCTGAGAACTCTTCAGTGAAGTTGAAGGCAAACACGTTCTTGCCATCACTGATGGGGAAGGCTACGTGCTGCAGTCGCTCGTACATGAGTCGACGACCGTGGGTCTCCTGTTTGTGGGCGAACCTTAGAGTACGCATGTCCTGTGTGTGTGGTGTGGGGTGTGTGTGGGCGTGTGAGGGGTATACATAACTTGTACATGTATAATATTATGGTCAAGGTCAAAAGACTATTTCTTTTTATGGGAAATATATGCATACCAATATCGTCATAGCAAGACCTCATTTAAGCAAAGATTTTTTATCACCTTGCAGAATATTTCAAGACCATAGGCATTCTCTTTTTTATTTCTCGAGCGTCCAATTTTCTCCACATGGCTGATGACACCCAGAGGCACATTGAGGATGTATGGTTCCTCACTGCCATCAGTGGGAGAAGTGGACTGTGTGTGTGTGTGTGTGTGTGTGTGTGTGTGAGGAGAGGAAATAAAATAAACTGATACTTACAAAACAGTAGACCTCAGTATCACTGAGCATGCATTGAAACGTGTCTATATAGTGGTGGCCTCATGGGGTAGACCAACACTGACTGTATTATAGAGGGTGGCCTGCTTATAGGGACAGTACCTTGAAGTACATCTTGTAGTCTGTGATATGCAGTACTCCAGTCTGAGGTCCCAGGAAGGGGTCAAGGTAGGTGATGTCTTTCTCTGAACAGGGGAGAGAAATAAGTGGTACAGTTAATGAGATACAGGATATACCAATCTCTATCTAGACTGTTGTTATGAGGTTTGGTACAACGTGACATGTGCCAATACACGGTTATTGCTGGTGGGAATGAGAGTGTTGGTGGTGTGTGGCCAGCCAAGGATCACCAGAGGCCCCACTGTATGCAGCTATGCTAGCCAAGGATCACCAGAGGCCCCACTGTATGCAGCTATGCTAGCCAAGGATCACCAGAGGCCCCACTGTATGCAGCTATGCTAGAGTGTGGGATCTAGCTCTACTGTGTATTTACTTGTAAGCAAACGTAATTAGTGTATTGTGTGTTTGATGAGTGTATTCATTCATTATGGCGCATAGTAGCTGCTTACCAGTGAAAGTAACAAGCTCCCCCGGGAGTAGAGGTGGAAGGTCAGTGGGTGTGGTCTCAGCGAACAACTGATCATGCTTCACCTGCGTACAGAGAAAGATGAGATTCCACTCGTCATAAACATAATAATTATTACGCAAGTAATAGAATATCCAATTAAAGAGACACATAAATGCTAGAATCGAATAATCCTAAATTACAAAGTTGTGAGCACTCAAAGGCCAAGCTAGTACCAACCATATAGTTATATACTAGTGATTTTATTTGCACATTTATAATTTTAATAATACGGACATGATTTCGTCCAGTTGAACTCTAAACTCACCTCTTTCCTCTGAGGGGTGGGCGATGGTGACGGTGAGTTAGAGGTCTCTCCAACACCATCATCCTCCTCTGTAGGAGGGACCAATAAATGTCCTTATTCACAAAACGATATGAACAGTTGTGTAACTTTGTGTTGTGTGTGTACATTTAAACATACCTATCAAAGTTTCTTGATGCTCTGACAGTCCCTCACTGTCTGCCTCGGCCATTTTGAATATATAATGAGCAGAGAACTAGATATCAAGTGAGGTATTGTGAGTGTTGTTACTCTTTATAGAAGTGAATATAAATCAATCACTAAGCAAAAAAGTGCTGAGCTCAGCAAAACATACATCTTCCCTCAAAATTAGACCGCGGTGAAATTGAAATAAAGGAAAAGGTCGTCAGTAAAACAAACTGTTGCAGCTATGTTTTTAAAACTGACGATCTTTCTCCTTATTTCACTGGTGTACAGTTTGTTCTACTGACGACCTTTCCCCTAGTCCATTGTCAGCCCCTTCCTCTATTTTGCAGGATATCCTTACCTTTTTGGCTGCTGAGTAGACTAAATTTGTTGTCACATTGATTAGTAATAGTAGTAGAGTAGAATGGCAAACAAGGAGCTGGAAGATGCTGTGATCGGAGACTTCATCCCCGTGGAGGCCATTGAGGTAAGGCTAGGTGTGTATCACACAAGGCAATGTTGTTGTGGTCAGTATTAAGACACCCAGTGGAATGTTATGTTCTGCACAGTGTAGCTCTGTGATGATTCCAACTTTGCCTATCGCATATCGTACTGGTAAACTTTCATGTAGGATGCTAACCCACGAAATTAGTGAAAATTAAGCCCCTCAAAATTTCACGCTATCCTATATAATTATTATATCGGTGACGTGCATATTCCAAGTGTGTGATGTCCCCCCAGACCCAGGAGAGTGAGTACAAGGCCAGTATAGCTGAAGAGAGACTCACTGATGAGATTAAGTTCTCTTACTCATGGCATCTCATCAAGAGTCGATATCGTAAAGACATCCGCAAGGGAATCAAGCTCATGGAGGGTATGTGTTATATTGTGTCAGGCATTTCAATAGTCTACAATCACCAATAAAAAGGATGTATACATAGTGTGGTGTGTGGGTGTGTGTGTGTGTGCCTGGAGAAATGTTGTGTCAATAGTCTACTTACTGAATTTGTTCACTCTATTACAGTAAAGCTCTGGACACCTTTAACAAAATAGTAGTAAAAAGTTCTGGTTGATGTTTCATTGTAACTATAGTAGCCTATCATACTGTATGTTTAGATGACAGACTTTTGTAACTAACTCAACCATACGTCACACCTCCTCATGCACCCACAGAGCTGATCCAGCAAGGCAGGGATCAGAGGGACTATTACTACTTCGTGGGACTGGGACACTACAAACTAGAGGTATTGGTCGGTGGTAACAATAAGCCTCATCGGGTAAATGCTAGGGGGGGGAGGTGTTTTTTTTACCGCTTGCATCCGTGAAATAATGATGTAATTAATAGTTGCTTGGTCTAGTACCTAATTGTCTGGTAACGTACCTGGCTTCACAAAAACTATACTTTGTGTCATCTATAATTATTGTGTGATGTATAATGTCGTTCTACCGCTTGATTTTTTACATCTGTAGATAAGCATGCATGCAATATAAAATACGAAATTACCAATTGTCGTGTTGTTCTTTGTTGCCCTGACAGGAGTACGAGGATGCTGACAAGTGTGTGGCCAGAGTGCTGCAGATGGAGCCCAACAACTACCAGGCCAAGCAACTCAAGACACTCATTAACAAGAAAATCAGAAACGGTACATAATTATCAGAGTTGCATTGCATATAGTAATAATGATAGCATCATGAGCATTACGAGCATCACGAGCATCACGCAGTCATTAAGCATTTCTCCTCCAAAGAAGAGGCACTTGAGTATCACTCCACACAGTTTTTGGACGATATTCCGTTCACACAATTAGTATTTCAATTTATGAATGTGCTATATAATAGCAAACGACTTGCACGCACGCACGCACGCACGCGCACACACACACACACACACACTCACACACACACACACACTCACACACACACACACTCACACACACACACACACACACACACACACACACACACACACACACCCCACACACACAGATGGACTGATAGGACTGGGTGTACTGGGTGGAGCTGCTCTGTTGGGTGGGGCTTTAGCTGTAGGAGCTGTTGCATTAGCTGGACTTGGCATTTCTAAAGCTGCTAAAAAATAACTTCATTATCTCAGCATTTCCTCGTATACTTTGTGCAGTCTGCTCGGACAAATTTTTATTCTTTATTGTTGTGTACATGTATTATGATTCATTGAAGCAAATTGTCATTTGAGTATCTTTCCAACCAGTAGCGGCGTTTAACTGAAACCATATGCAGATACCTCGAGGAATATTTCATTACGGCGTGGTCTCGAGGTTATTCTATGTTGTCATGAATTGCGCAAGGTCACGCCCCTGTATCTTGCGCGAAGTGCTGAAGTTGTGTGGATAAACACAGAAATAGCTAGTTTTCCACTACAGGCTGTTACATAAAGAGAAGCAATCTGCCAAACTAAATCGGTGAGTAAGATACACTGCAGTGTTGTCAGAATTGAAAACCGAGTGATTTGCATGAGTTTTGCAGCATATTTTTGCAAGAAGGGGGGAGGGGCTGATACGTTCGGTAGAGGTCAGTGTGATAAGCAAGCTAGTCGAGTCTAAAGGCCCACTTAATTCATTTCTCAGTCAATTTTACCCACATATTTATTTCCTAGACTATAGAGCAAACAGAGGAACAGATTGTCCCCTGTTCCCACACACAGTGGCCAGCAAAGATGGCGTCTTGTCATAGTGCTCTCCTGTTACTAGTTGCAATGAGCCTCTACAGTGTCAGTGGTAAGTGGCCATCCTTTGTCTGCATGAACGTAGAATAGTGCTCCTTTGTGTAGCCCTGCAGAGTGTAACTTGTGTTTGAACATTATATTTTTCCTATAAAATTTTAAAAAACCGGAATGTGGTGGAATACAAAATTAGGTGGCCTGCAAGAACCCACGTCTGAGTAACTTGAGTCTAGACCAACTATTCTCATTATTCAATTATCTATTGAATGATGTTGCCAACTGTAATGATGTGTTTATCAATGCAATATAGTGTGTCCTCAAGTTTTGAACTGGGAAGTTGATTTTACAGACTTTTATTGGAATAGCAACCATATAAAGTAAAGTTACTGATTCCTGAATGTATATACAGCAAGTGTTGATGATTCACCAGCTTGTGTTTTGTAAGCATGTGACTGGTTAAGATGTGTCATAGGTCTTATAAGTAGTGGAAGTTTGTTGAAACAATTATTCATGCTCTGTTAACAGTATTCAAGTACCACACAAGCATTGTCAGTGTGTGGTATGTAACCTTTGGAATGTCAAAGAAAGTCATAGCAATGTGCATACTAGACCAGAGACTCCTGCATGCTAGTGTATGTGATCAGTCAGACTGATCAAATTAACAATTTGTGATTTTCTGAAGAGCAAGTCATGTGTTTCAATCCTAAATTTGGTTGGGCCATAATAATTATCCTCCTAGCTTGCATTGACCATTATTGCCAGATCGAGGTAATGCCTTAAGACTTTCGCTGGCGCATTCAGCCCACTCGCGGGAGCTTAACCTTTCAGTTACAACATGTGGTTATAATCCGTTGTATTGGGCCGAAAATGGAAAATTCTACCATTTCCCATTGATAGTACCAGTTGAAAGGTCTCTTTCTAAGCTTTGAGAAAATCAGAAGATTGTTAAAATTGGATCCATAGAATTCAGGTTATGGCGACTGAGAGAGTCCCCGTACCATTGATTACACGGGGGACAGTGGTACATTTTGTTGAACATATTTCAGCAATCACAACTTCATGTTGTTTTGGGTTAGTGTGTGTAACGAACCAGACAGAAAAAGGTAACAAAACTAGTCACTTCATCAACATATCAGTAACCTTTCTTGTACCATTCATAGCAGTTTCACATGCAAACATGCACACTTATGCAATATGCTATATATAAGTTGTTCCACTGCATGTCCCACAGGCTAATATCACTTCAACATAATTACTTGTATATATATAATTCCTTCAATGCATCCACAGCTATATCAGCTACATGTATCCACAGCTATATCAGCTACATGTATCCACAGCTATATCAGCTACATGTATGCACCCTTCATCAATGTACTCCTAGTATAACTATTCCCCATCACTGTCTCACAGCCCAACCTGCACTCACCGGCTTCTCTCTGAACATGACTCCACCCGAGGAACTCATACTAACATTTAATTCCGATGTAGACCCTACAACTTGCGATGCCTCTGCTATGACAATGCATGGTACAGCAGTACCACAGCCCAACTCTTCCGTCACCTTTCAAGGTGGAAACTGCACTGCTACAAGTTTAAGCTCTGTTCAAGTGTCCCTACCATCAGAAGACTGGATGAATGTCCAAGGAAACATCAACTTGGCCATTAGCAGTGCCAACACGTTTATTTCCCTCACCTCAGGTTTTATACAATCACCAGGAGGTGTTTCCAACATAGCAACTGTTGCCCTGCAAGCATCCGTCTTTACAAAGAATTTCGATCTTCCGACGATAATGCAAGCGTTCCTGTCCTTGGACGGTTTCATGGTATTTATATTCAATGAAGCAGTCAATCCCCAGACAGTGACTGCAGCAGGTATCACTATCCTCTATACTGATCGCACTAATGGAGCTCCAGGATCTCTTACTCTGTCAGGAATGGCTAATGTAGAATTAGCCCCAGGCAATATAGGTGCAATCCTTCAGATCATGTTCACCACTGAAGATCTAAACAATCTCAAGTTCTACTCTACTGCCCCTTACAGCGTGAATATTGCAACAAATACTTTCAGAGATGGAAACACTGACGGTAATATACCCGTGGTTGGATACCCAATTTTTTCGGCAGAAGATACTACTCCTCCAAATTTGAACTCTTTTGATATTGATTTGAACGTTGGTACTCTGGTGCTCACATTTGATGAGCCCATAAATATCGATAATGCAAATATCTCCATTGTCAGTCTCACAAACACTACCGACTTCTCTGGCAGGGATTATACTATTAACAATAGTATGATTGTCACGGCAACCGATCTAAATACGATAATTACTATCCAACTAGAGAACGATGTTGTGAATGCTATCCTGGCTGATTTTGACGTGTGTAACTCTGTCTCCGACTGTTTCTTGTTTGCTCCTCCGCTTAGTTTTGCTGATTTTGGTGGCCAGACCCTCATCGATGGCTCTGTGATTGTCCCTGGTCAATTCGTTGCTGATAGGGTTAGTCCGCAATTGACAAGTTACTCGATCAACCTCAACAACGGTTCAATGACTCTCCAATTTACAGAACCACTTGATGAACTTCAATTTTCTCCTGCTGGAATAAAATTAACAGATTCTAATGGAGCGAACTCACAGATGTTAGACAATTCAGCCGTCACTTTAGTTCAAGACCGTAGCACAATTTTCACTGTTACATTTAAAAGTACTGTCTTAGACAATCTGAAGATATTTCAAAGAGGTGGTGGTATTTTATTGACTATGGACAACACTACTGCGCTTGACACGAGTGGGAATGCGATAGTTCCAATTTTAAATGGTATCCCTCCTTCCGAGATCGACGCAGATACCACAGGACCAATTTTAGTCGGCTTTGTATTGAGTTCTCCAGAGCAAGGACAACTTACGCTGAGTTTTGACGAAGCTATTGATACTTCTAGTATTGATTTGACAACCATTACTCTAACCTCTCTGAATCTGATAAAAGTGGTAGCACAAGGAAGAAGTGCTTTGAACTTGGTAGTTAACGAGAGTGCTCTTGCCGACATAAGTGGTAATCTTATCAACCCTGTGCCGTTGTCAAGTGCAATACAGCCCTCACAACTTAACGCAGATCTCACACCCCCTCAAATGACTCGGTTCATGGCGCGCCCACCTTCTAGTCGCTCCATACTCATGTTTTTCGACGAGTATGTAATTCCGTCGAGTTTTGATGGTTCTCGACTAAAGCTTTCCATGAACACGCTCGATTTTGTCATTCCTTACAACATCAGCTATTTTACAACAGGCACTGTGAGCGGTGAGGTCTCCGATATGATCACGTTTATGTTCTCTGGTGCAGAATCACTTCTGAATTTGAGTCCCAGTATACGGCAGCTTTCTTCAACGGCTATATCGGATTGACCTCTGACCTCGCACTAATTACAGATCTCGATGCTAATCCACTTGCTGAAATTGAGGAGCCGTTATTGTCCAACAATGATTCCATGATTCCTGATATTGTTCGTCCTGCACTCGATAGTTTCAGTTTCGACTTAAACACTGGCCAACTGGTCATGACATTTTCCGAGAATGTCACGTTGCTAGTGGTAACCGGACGTGTTACCTTTCAAGATGCACCCACTAACCCGACTAATTCTTATGCTCTAACAGGTGAAGGCATGAACATGGTTAGCAACGGTGTTGTAACGCTTACCCTCGGTACAGTGGACATCAATGCAATTAAAAACAACCCGAACATTGCATCACAGAGAGCAAATACGTACGTAAGTTTAGACGAAAATTTTGTACAGGATTTTGCCGGGTTGCCATTGGATACGAGTGGTAGTGCTGTCGAAGCGTCAGAGTTCACCGAGGATGTCACAACTCCTCAGATTATATCAACCTCTCTAGACCTCAATTCTGGTATAATATCGATTATATTCACCGAACCTGTTAGTACTAATATCATACTTTCTGAGATTAGTGTAACAAGTGTGATGCAATCCACTGCTGGAATGGTTACCATGGAGGGCTCTAGCGTACTAGTGTCCGATGGTACGAATGCTATAATCACAATTAATACAGATATTTTGAACCAGATTAAATCCACCCCCAGTCTGTGTACTAGTCCAAGCAATTGTTTCTTGTATCTCACAGCGACATCATTCTCCGATATTAATGATAATCCGTTAACCGCTCCTACTACTAGTTTTCAAGTGACCACCTACGTACCAGATACCACTCTACCTGCATTGGTATCTTTTGATCTCGATCTAACAACTGGTCGAGTTACTTTCTATTTCGACGAACCAATACTTCAATCAAGCCTGGACCTTTCACAGATATCCATTGCTACTGCCGCTGGAGACTCAACTAACCTAGCATCAGGAATTAATATTGAAACAGAAACTTTCGCTACAGTGATTATCATAACTCTACCAATCAGTAGCTCTGCTCTGAACCAGATTAAAGTATACAATTCGGAAGTAGCGGTGAATATTTTCTTGTTTCTAACATCGCAGGCTGTTACGGATACAAATGGAAATCCCATCACTGCCATTCCAGCCAGCAATGCTCTTCTGGTTAGTACACTCACTGCTGACATACGAGAACCAGAATTGTTGAGTTTCTCTCCCAGGCCTCTCGAGGAGAATAGAATATTTTTCCGGTTTGACGAGTTTGTGAACACCATGCAGTGGAACGGTGCAGTGCTGACCCTGGTTCTCAACACACCTGAGGGAGCATTCACATATTCTAACTTCAACGAGGGCACTCAAACTCCCGACGTGTCCGATCTCATTCAATACAACTTTGGGGGTAGCATGTTAATGGATACATTCCGGACAAACTACGAGCGGGCGTACGAGAGAGGGTCCATGACCCTCGGAGGAAATGCGGGGGTGGTGCAGGATTTAAGCGGCAACTTGGCGAGAGGAGTATCACCTTCTCTCATGTTTATGAATAATATGACTATTGAGAGCATTCGACCTGAAATTGTTAGTTTCAACTTCAGTTCAATTTCTGGAGAGTTGGTTATGAGTTTCACTGAGAGTGTGATTGTACAGACTGTGGTTGGTGCAGTATCCATTCAAAATTTGCCAAATAATCCCCAAATTGTGTACGAACTTGCTCAGCCTGGTGCAGTCAACACTGCAGACAATGTAGTCATTCTTACTATTGACTCTGTCGATTTAGACGTTATCAGGAGCAATCCAAATCTTGGAACGTCCACGCAAAATACATACTTACGACTGCTCCCAACGTTTCTCAATGATTTGAATGAGAATCCTTTACTTGGTAGATCAGCCGGCTTGCAGGCTAGCAGTGTGGAGGGCCCAACCGGTCCTACTGTGCTGGCTAGTTTTGATCTAGATATGAACGATGGTACCTTGACAATGACCTTCAGTAACGATATTCAAGTATCGACTGTGCAAGCCTCCATGCTCACCATCCAGAGCACTGCACAATTAGACGCCGTTGCTTACTCTCCCAGCGGCCTGAGCATGTCTGCCAATACCCAAGACAGCAATATATTGGTCATTTCAGTGGCTAATAATGACTTAAATGCTCTCAAGGGGCAACTCAACCTAGCTACTTTAGCTACTAACACTTGGTTGAGTTTCCCATCAACTTTTGCTCAAGATATTTTTGGTGTTGCCATTGCAAGTGTACTTGCTAACGACTCTATCCAAGTGTCCACTTACACTCCTGATACCACTCCACCTATACCCACTCGATTCCGACTAGATATGAACTCTGGTATAATTGACCTCACTTTCAACGAACCCATGAACCCTGACTCCGTGAATTTTATATCTTTTGCAGTACAAAATAGCGGTACCACTTCTACCGTATACACGCTGACAGGAGGGGAGCTAATGTCTACAGGGAGTGATGCTCCTACGCAGATCGATATTGTCATGACAACAGACGACTTGAACGGCATCAAAATTGTTGAGAATCTTGCTACGAACAGACTTGATTCTTTCGTCAATTTGGGAGCAGGTTCTATATCAGATATATCAGGGAATGGTGTGCTCGGACAAGCTGTACCCGCTAACAGCTACCAGCGTGACATAGTGGAGCCTGCACTGCAATATTTTGATCTTAATTTAAATGACAGTGTCAACGTGTTCCTAACTCTGCAATTCAACGAGCCTGTTGTTATGAATGCTGCCACAATTCTCCCGGGGATTACCCTCCAAAACACTACCACTCTAGTAACCACGACAACCACCGCCCTGGTACTATCAACAGTTGATACACTTACTCAGAGCAACATTCCTAATAGTTTGATAATTATGCTTCGATCTTTGTATGCAACTATAGTGAGATCAGGTCAAGATATCGGAGGATCAGGTGACACGTTCTACATGTCATTAACGCAAGGTGCTATCAGTGATTACGCTAGCAACCAGATCCCAGCAATCTCTTCTAGCAACGCCATGAGAGTACGCAACATCTGTGAGTTGAAGTACAATCATTGTATTATAATGTATACGTAGATAACAAGAACTTATAGGTCTTTCCTATAATTGACTTGGTTGATGACAGCTCTAAGCGTGATAGTAGTCTACATCTCTTTTCATACATGCAATTTATAGCGTTGAAAGTAGCAAGAGAAGATACTCATTGGTCTATGACTAAATCACTAAAATACTAAACCCCCATAATTTAGCTCTGAGGAGCATGTCTCATAACTGAATAAAAAGAGTTTTATATACTTATGTCATGCTCTTCTCTCCTCAAACAGATCGTACTTGTATGGATGGTAGCTATGCCGACGTGAGCGCTGGCGTGTGCATCGACTGCTTCACTGCTTGTGTGTCGGGATGCTCCGGTTCACTACCCATCTCCGGACAAGGCGGCTGTGATAGGTGTCACGTGATGCTAGTGTACCCCAATGGAACACAGGTACGAGGGTATACGTACGCACACTGTACACTGATACACAGTATAGTCTATATTAAAGAGTCTTGTTTTCTTCATGGAATATGGCACATACAAAATTGAGTAAAAAACATACCAAAATTTTTTTCAGTGACTCTTTTATATAATTTGTGGCTGCGTAGTCTTCAAAGGTAGTTTATTGTTTGAGGTATATGCTTAGATATAATAGGCTGATTCACAAAACGAAGGGTAGGGGCTTGTTATACATGCAGCTAGCATTGCATCGTTACTTATTTATAGTATAATCTCCATTCTCTTGCAGGATCAGTGTGTTGATCAGACGTCTGGATGCCCTGAGGGCTACTATGACAACACGGTTGCCTCCCCCCTCAGCTCTCAAGCTAACACAGTCTGCCAGCCTTGTCAGAATGACTGCTTCCTCTGCAGCTCTCCCACTGTGTGTACGGCTTGTACAACAGCGTTTGTCACCTCCACTGTGTCGTCCAATAATATCCAGTGTCTGGGGTCATGTGACATCAGCTCTAGCTCCTCCCCCTGTGGTAACTGCCACTCACAATGCGACGGATGTACAGGTGATTTATAGTACATACTATATAATTATATAGGTACAACTTTGTAGGCACCACCTTTGTTGAAGTTATATCCACATGCATTGTATAATAATTATGACTAAACAGTGTACCCTCCCATGGACGAAGGATTACCCCCTTCACACACACGCATCCACACCCACACACACACTCCTCACACACATGCACACAGGTGTGGGTAATACTAACTGCGTACACACACTCCTCACACATGTGCACACATGCACACAGGTGTGGGTAATACTAACTGCGTACAATGCAAAGGGGAGAGCATGGTCAAAGAGGGCGTGTCCACTTGTGTCCCACGTTGCTCCGATAATGAATACCTCGTTGAAGACTCATCAGGCGAATACAGCTGCCAGCGTTGCCATGTCGACTGTAACGGGTGCACAGGGCCAACACAAACAGATTGTATTGAGTGTAGATCAGTTTATGACATTCAACAAGGAGTCAAAGTCTGCCGTTCTAGATGCGGCGGTAATTCATTTTCCACACCTGAGGGAGAGTGTATGCCATGTGACAGTCGGTGCCTTGGCTGTACTGGTTTGACCAATATGGATTGTATCTCGTGTGCCAGTGACAGTTCTAGTGTAACCATGGGAACTGTCGTGAAGTGTGAGAGGAACTGTCCCTCAGGACAAGTGTACGATGAGACCACTCAAGCATGCATTACTGACGGGTGAGTATTTGATCTGTCATATGGTGTATACTGTACTGATACCTCAACAATGCTATAATGCAGGAGTGCATGCATATATGAGGGTTCACTTCACTGAATTCTGAACTCAATATTGGGAGAGTGGTTGAGACTTATTTGTTCCTCTTGTTTCCCCGAGTCATTATTATAGATATAGCAAGCAAGTTATAGTTGTTAGTTGTACAATAGCCATATATAGCTACTACTCTCTCCTGTATGTGGCACTTTAGTTTGCATATGCGTGCATGGTTCCTATAACGAATGCGTCAATTCATGCCCCTCACCCACCCACCCACCCACACACACACACACACACACACAAACAGGAACACTGTCATCATAGCGGCAGTGGTTGGAGCTGTTGCCGGTATCCTCATCCTTGTGGTGGTTGTCGTGGTGATTGTCTCCTGTGTCATCTGTCTTACAAGGTTCAGAGGGAAATTCATCCCTGTGAGTTTCAGTCGAATTTACAAAATATCTATGCTGCAAGCTTTATAGATCTCTAACAGCTTGCAGGTGGTCTAAACTATAAGACTGACATGCATGCTCTTTACAGCTTGCCTCTATAATTATGTAATGGTATTCGTTACTGAATATTGCTTTCAGGCAAATAAATAATCCGTTTTGAATATAGACAAGCAGTTCCTAGGACCCCACACGCATGCATGCAATGCTTCAATCAACTGCTACGTACTGTCCTGCAGGGTGCTCGAGAGGAGGGCAACGTTCTGTTCATCGACGCTAAACTGACTGAGTCCAATATACCAATATTGGAGGACATCAGCGCCATGTAGCAACACACATGCAGCTGACTTCAATTAAAATTCCTTGTTTCGCTTTATTTTCTGTCAATCCTCTCTGTTCATGCATGTATATATATACCGTTCATTGTGATATTATTTTAGAGCTATTAGACACACCAGGCCGAGTGCATGAATATAATTATGCACACTATACACGTTCTTTTTATAGCTTTTTATCAAGTATTTTATTTGAGTGTTTGATCAACTGATCGATTTTTGTATACAAATAAAATTAATGTTATCAACAATTGTAAGTAATAACATAATACGTAATTGTACCAAGTATGCATGAATGTATGTATTAATACACGCTATAATTATTTTTTAGTGTCACTGTTACGTGGGTGGATTAGTTTACTTTTAACTGGAGGCACACGTTCGCTCGGTCTGTCACATGACTTGTCATCTCACTTCCTCTCATAACCACACCCTCTCCTCAGTGCCGTGTTAATCACCTGACAGTGTGCATGTACATGGAATAGATAAACTATATGTAGGCATCATATGCATGCATGCATGGTCACATGGTCTGAAATTACTTTATCACTTCATGAAGGTATTAATATTCGCGCTGGAAATAGAGAGCTAATCTAAGCACACCATACTGCATATGGCTAAGCCACACCCAGCTAACTATATAATTTATAATTTTGATCAAACACAAGTTATGACTCAAAGTTAGCGCTGGAACAGGCTTGATTTGTACAGTACAAGCCACTCTACATCGCATGACTGCATGCATGGTCATTATATATTCATACAACCACACTTTCCTGACAACAACAAATGAATACAATGGAGACATTCCCACACACGCTCACTTCTGAGCAAAGGTGGGCTTGTCTGAGCACAACAAACAGACGCTAGTAGCCACAGATTGCTATTAGAGCAATGGCGGCTAAAGAAGTTAATTATGAGTTTGTAGACAAAGTACCGGAAGATCATCAGTGCACTATTTGCACTAACATTCTAACAGACCCAGTATTGACTGAATGTTGTGGGCAACTGTTTTGTGATGGCTGCATAAAAAAATGGCTACAGAAGCAGAAGACATGCCCACATTGTCGAGATGTCAACTTTGCTTCTATTAAATATAAACGAATGAAACGAGTTATCAATAGCTTAAAGGTCTACTGTCCTAATCGCTCCAAGGGGTATGACAAGATCACTACACTAGGTGAATGCAATCAACATCTCGAGAAATGCTTGTTTGTGGAGGTATCATGCACTAAGAAATGTGGAGAAAGAATGCTACGAAAAGAGCTTCAAGATCACGAGGACAACAAGTGCCCAAACCGTCTGGTACGTTGTCAGTATTGCTATACAACGGGTGTGTACAAAGAAATAACAGCCAAAAATCACTTAGACAAATGTCTAAGTTTTCCTATTTCTTGCCCCAACGATTGTGGGCATGAGAAAGTACAGCGCAGGTCACCAGAAGTTGTGCCCTCTTGAGACAGTAAAGTGTCCCTTCTTTGAAGCTGGGTGTAGGAAATTGATTGCAAGAAAAGATCTGGCAGAACATAAAGCATTAAACACAGAGCACCACCTGGAGCTAGTGATGACAGAGACTGTTACACTTAAGCAGAATGCTACCAAGTTTGAGCAAGAGGCAAAGCAAGAAAATAAGACTACCAAAAGTCAGCTACAGCAACTCTCACTGAAGTTTAATGGCCTAGCATCTTGTGTAACTAAGCAACTAGGCACCATTGGTTCTAACCCTCAAAATACACTAGCAGCTGTCAAAAACATCAAAAGCTCGCTATAGAGACAATAACCACAATGCTAGCACCAGGTGACACACGATACTACCTACCACTAGTTAAACAGTCAGAGGATAAAGCTCGATCAGCTTCGTTCTACATCAAGCCTGGCTACAAAATGTTTGTGTACATTGATTCTGGAAACGATCGCACAGTATACTTGGAGAAAGGTGAATACGATCACCAACTAAAGTGGCCCATGCCTGAAATGGAAATTGAACTCAGTACTAGAGAGAATATAATTCTGTATGGAGAAACAATCTGCACCAGATGTGGCCTCACAGTGAACCGACTAGAGGGGGACAATACAGAGCAAGATATCAACCCACTCCTACGTGCCATACATGCACTTTACAGTGTACGAAATGAAGTTCTATTTGTGTTCCTGACAGTCAAAAAGCACTTTTGTACGAAACTTGGACTACCATGAGTGATGAGATACTTTCTTCCGGGCACAATTATCTACGCTATATACATTGTATACTTGTACACATTTACCACAACCCTAGCTGATTAGTATATATGTGTATAATTTATGTTAGAGTACTATGATTACCAGAACCTTGATATACGTAGCATAATTATACCGTATAGCGCAAAATTTCCGTGGGGCTTAATTTTCGCTGATTTCGTTGGTTAGCAATTCTACACAAAAATAAAGTCCACAAAAATTGTTCTATAACGTGCAAAGATTAAAGGCGTGGCTTCCGGTAAGCAGTCATTCCACGAACATTGTACAACGAAATGCTTTTAGAGGCCATTCCACGAAATATAAGTGTCTCGAAAAATTCGCGCTTTATACGGTATAGGGTATGGTTTGTAAACTGTAGCAATAATACGATAGTACGTAATGTACTCTACTATGAAACGAGCCATCAACAGCTTGAAATTCTACTGTCCTAATCGCTCATACCGTATAGCGCGAAATTTTCGAGGGGCTTAATTTTCGCGGATTTCGTGGGTTAGAATCCTACACGAAAATTGTTCTTTATTAGAATTACCTGCTATACCATGCAAAGATTTAAAGGCATGGCTTCTGGTAAGCAGTCATTCCGCGAACATTGTGCAACAAAATAGCTTTTAGAGGCCAATCCACGAAATATAAGTGCCTCGAAAATTTCGAGCTATACGGTAATATATAGCCTATAGAGTGACACTTGCTGTTTGAAAAAGAATTGTTTTTTTTGGACGTCTGATTTACTAAATACAATGTTCATACTTAGATCTGTACGGTATTCCTATATAATAACCACTTATCACATGATGATTCCCATGCAGCCTACACAAACTGACCATTATCATATAATACTCGAGGCTTCTTAAACCACAAGTAAAAGCCAAAAAGGGAAATAACCTTCAGCACATGTAGATACCTATATGTATATACAGTACAGATAGAGTACAGAGAGTTGCTGCTTGATAGATGGCTAGTCCAGTTAATTACGAGTTTGTAGACAAAGTACCGGAAGATCATCAGTGCACTATTTGCACTAACATTCTAACAGACCCAGTACTGACTGAATGTTGTGGGCAAGGTTTTTGTGATAGCTGTCTAAAAAAAAAATACAGCGGAGGCGGAAGACATGCCCATATTGTCAAGAGATAAACTTTGTTTCTATTAAAGATAAGCGAATAAAACGAGCCATTGACAGCTTGAAGATCTATTGTCCTAATCGCTCCAAGGGATGTGACAAAATCACTACACTGAGTGAATGCAATCAACATCTCGAGAAATGCTTGTTTGTGGAGGTATCATGCACTAAGAAATGTGGAGAAAAAATGCTACGAAAAGAGCTTCAAGATCACGAGGACAACAAGTGCCCAAACCGTCTGGTACAATGTCAGTATTGCAACACAGAGGGGATGCACAAAGAAATAACAGCTGAATATCATTTAGACAAATGTTCATTTTTTCCGATTTCTTGCCCCAACAATTGTGGGCATGAGAAAATACAGCGCATGAACTTAGCAGATCACCAGGAGGTGTGCCCTCTTGAGCCAGTAAAGTGTCCCTTCTTTGAAGCTGGGTGTACGGAAATGATCGCACGAAAAGATTTGGCAGAACATCAAGCATCAAACACAGAGCACCACCTGGAGTTATTGATGACACAAACTGTTACACTTAAACAGAACGCTAACAAATCTGAGCAGAAAGCGAACAAATTTGAGCAGCAAGCGACACAATTTTCACAAGAGGTTAAAACTACCAAAGATCAGCTACAGCAACTCTCACTCAAGTATGATGGCCTAGTATCTTATGTAACTAAGCAACTAGGCACCATTGATTCTGACCCTCAAAATACGCAAACAGCTATTAAGAACATCAAAAGCTTTACAGCCACAATGCTAGCACCAGGTGACACACGATACCTACCACTAGTTCAAGAGTCATGGTGTAGAGCTCGATCAGCTTCGTTCTACATTGAGCCTGGCTATAAACTGTGCGTCGACATCGATTGTGGAGATAATTGCACTGTATACTTGGAGAAAGGTGAACACGATCACAAACTAGAGTGGCCCATGCCTGAAATGGAGATTGAACTCAGTACTAGAGAGAATATAATACTGCATAGAGCAACACTCTGCACCAGATGTGGCCTCACAGTGAACCGACTAGAGGGGGACAGAACAGAGCAAGATATCAACAAAAACCCACACCAGCATTTGATTGGACCTAATGGGTTTCTAAGAAAAATTGTATTCCTGGCAGTCAAAAAACACGTTTGTACGAAACGAAACTTAGACTAGTAGTATGATGATGATGAGAGACTTTTCATCCAACAATTATCTAAGCTATACATTGTATAACGGTATGTACACATTACCACCACACTCCTGTATGCAGCACTATATGATTGAACCTTGATACGTACCACATAGTTGCAAGAGTATATATACTTCATGAATTGTAGCAGCACTACGGTACGTAATGTAATGTATAGCATTATCATCCAATGAATGCAATGAAATTGGACGCTCGATACGCAAGTTATGGCCTCCTCAAAGTTAGCTTTGAAAACAGGCCTGATTCGTAGTATATACATAAGCCACTCTAACATCACATGACTGCATGCATGGCCATAATTATGGCAGAGGAGGTCCGACAGGTGCGGTGCAGCTCAAGTAATTAGCCTTTGATTACTCTCAGGCAAAAACATACGACGTAGGCGGGGCGTGGGCGGATAATTATTGTTCAATCAAAGGCTAATTGCTTGAGCTGCACCGCGCCTGTCGTACCTCCTCTGTAATTATGGTAGGCCACAATACATTAATCAATGAAAGCACCACGATGCCTCAGTGGAGGTGTCAAAGCTACATAACTACCAGTATAGCTTCTACACACACACTAATTGATATCATGATGAACATTTTTGTTTTGTTGCACGGGAAACTCAAAGAGTGGGAAATGATCGACATGATTGTTGTTAAAAACGATAGATGCCAAAAGTCCAAGTCCAAAATTAATGGCTGCTGCATCAGCAGAGCCTTGCAGCTCTCTTCTCACTCTTGCAGCTATACCAATAGCTAGCGTTCTAGTGCATGCAGAGCTATGAAACAAGCTGCGCTATGCTAATGCCTCTTGCCATGTTTTGCTTTCGCTCAAAAACTATTAGAAGTGGGAGATGAAGAGATAATTATAGTTTGCTTTGTATATAATGTTACGTTATTATTGTTGATTGCCAATGAATGAATTGAATTCTACACATGCATGCAGTATAGAGGAAAACAGAAGCCTATAGTACATGCATCTATTACTAGAGTTGTGTACAATGCATCTATTGTTATATCTATTGTAGTATCATTGTCTTGTTTTGTGGCTTACCAGGAATACACATACACACATGCACAGACACACACATGCACAGACACACACACATGCACAGACACACACATGCACAGACACACACACATGCATACATACATACAGTCAGCTTTACCGGTTATGGCTAATTTACTTACAGTGAAGGCTGTTGCAGTCCCTTCAGAGCATCATCTGTTTGTACAAAGTTTTTATTCAAGTTAGCCTTGCACTAAAGCGCTAGCTTTCCTTGAAGATCATCATGCAAGCTATCAGTTAGGCTCCTCTCCTATAATAACTGTGTGGAATTCATTGTCAACAATTGCAATCAACAAATAATATAACATTATATACAAAGCAAACTATAATTACCTCTTCTATAACTTTTTGAGCGAAAGCAAAACATGGCGAGAGGCATTAGCACAGCGCAGCTTGCATCACTTGTCTATAATTAGGTGCTAGCAAATCACAATCTGCACACGGGGCATATACTTTGTAACTATAGTAGGTACAGTGTAATCTGTCAATGTGAGCTCTCTGAAATAACTAGAGGACATTCAACCAACTCAACAGAAGCACACATACTTTACCACTTGGGTCAAGACACATCAATAAAGATGACACTTTTCATAGATCCCAAAAGTATTTAGAGGCTCCACTGCATGCATGTACTGCATGTGTATATAGTGTTGGTACAGTTAATATAATAGAATTGTATGAATCAATCCCTGAAAGTAGGACATGCACCTCTTCATATTCCAAAGGTTCCACAACTTTGACGTCTGGTTATAACTATGCTATAGAGCATTAATTTTAACAACTCCATAAGATTGCTCGTACATGCATAGAACAGTGTAGATCTATGCAACCGTGCATGCATTCATCACATGACTCCCAAGCCTACAACAACTGACCATGCATATGCATTAGCATGGCTTATTAAACCACAACCAGAACCTCAAAGAGATAACCTTCAGCACATGTGCCCATAATATAGAATAGTGACACTGGCTAATTAGAGCAATGGCTAGTCCAGTTAATTACGAGTTTGTAGACAAAGTACCGGAAGATCATCAGTGCACTATTTGCACTAACATTCTAACAGACCCAGTACTGACCGAATGTTGTGGACAACTTTTTTGTGATGGCTGTCTAAAAAAATGGCTACAGAAGCAGAAGACTTGCCCACATTGTCGAGAAATCAACTTCGTTTCTATTAAAGATAAACGGATGAAACGAGCCATCGACAGTTTGAAGATCTACTGTCCTAATCGCTCCAAGGGTTGTGACAAAATCACTACACTGGGTGAATGCAATCAACATCTCAAGAAATGCTTGTTTGTGGAGGTATCATGCACTAAGAAATGTGGAGAAAGAATGCTACGAAAAGAGCTTCAAGATCACGAGGACAACAAGTGCCCAAACCGTCTGGTACAATGTCAGTATTGCAACACAGAGGGGATGCACAAAGAAATAACAGCCAAACATCACTTGGACAAATGTCCACTATTTCCTATTTATTGCCCCAACAATTGTAGGCATGAGAAAATACCACGCAAGAGCTTAGCAGATCACCAGGAGGTGTGTCCTCTTGAGCCAGTAAAGTGTCCCTTCTTTGAAGCTGGGTGTACGAAAATGATTGTACGAAAAGATTTAGCAGAACATAAAGCATCAAACACAGAGCACCACCTGGAGTTAGTGATGACAGAGATGGTTACACTTAAGCAGAAGGCTAAGAAATTTGAACAAGAGGCAACGGCTGAAATAGAAGCAGTGAAACAAAAGGTTAATCAGCTACAGCAACTTTCACTCAAGTTTGATGGCCTGGCATTTTGTGTAACTAAGCAACTAGGCACTATTGATTCTAACCCTCGCAATACACAAGCAGCTATCATGAACATTAAAAGTTTTGTTAGCCTAGGTCTAGAGACAATGACCACAATGCTAGCACCAGGTGACACACAGTACTACCTACCACTAGTTAAAGAGTCGGAGTATAGAGCTCGATCAGCTTCGTTCTACATCAAGCCTGGCTATAAAATGTATGTGAGCATTGATGTATACGATAATTGCAGGGTATACTTGGAGAAAGGTGAACACGATCACCAACTAAAGTGGCCCATGCCTGAAATAGAAATTGAACTCAGTACTAGAGAGAATGAAACCCTGTATAGTGAAACACTCTGCACCAGATGTGACCTCACAGTGAACCGACTAGTGGGGGACAAAGAACAGCAAGATATCAATCCACACCTGCATTGCATTAGTAGACTAAATAAGTTTGTAACAGACGTTGTGTTCCTGGCAGTCAAAAAGCATATTTGTACGAAAAGTGGACTAGTATGAGTGACGAGAGAGGGACTTTCCCCCCGGCACAATGATATATATACTGTATATACATGTACACATTTACCACACTGCTAGCTGATTGTGTACTATGATGACTCTACTTTGAGTCAGGACATCAAGACACCTCACAATAATTATTCATATCCCATAGTTCAGAGGTTCCACAATACACACCTTATCTTGTCCCCTCATCAGCATGGTAGTGTTTCTTCCCCTTCTTCAAGTGTCTCTGTCTCTTCTCACTCGGCCTAGGTCAAGATATCAACAATGAATGTCTGATTTATAACTATAGATATGCATGCCATAATTATATTATATAGAACATCGAATTAGGCACCTATAATAATTATACATAAGATTGAATACATACAACAATGTAGACTTGTAGCAATACAACTGGTACATAATGTTAGCTGTACACGCACACCAGCGGTATACGGCTATTCCCTCATCACATGACTCCAGCCTACAACAACTGACCATAGTTACATACTAGGCTTCTAAAACCACACTCAGCACATTTTATTGCGAAGCTGGGTTGGTTATATAAGCCATCATTACTAGCTAGCTTGCACTGGCATGGTAGTCAACAGATTTATTTACCCGCAAAAATAGAAGCATCAATGGGGCCGGGAGTCTAACTTGCTTTCGATCTCATAGCCACTTCTGCCTCAGAATATATATGCAGTTACTTACAGCTGTCAGGTATGAGATGAGAGCTAGATATTGTCCAAGCACTGCTGGAAGCCATAAACCTTGACCAGACCCACCCACCAATGCAATATCAGCAGCTGCTGTTTTGCATTGCACAAATGTATCAATGGACACCTTGTGCATATCATGCAGCTAGCTAGCTACCATGATATAGGATAGTATGGGTGCACTATACTCAGTCTCCACTACCTAGCTAGTCTATATCTAGTACCTCTGAGCCACAGCCTTGACTAGAAACACAGCAAGAATTTGACAGCATTGTTTCAGGCCTCATGGAATAGTACTTCAGTGTGTAGGAAGTAAAAATATGAGCCATATTCCATACTTTCCTGGCCCTAGCTAGCTGCCCTGGCCCCTATAGGCCCTAGGGGTATCAGTACATATTCACTGGAAATCACCTAGGATACCAGTGAATTAAAATTGAGAACATTTCTGTCAGCTTCAGAGCAATGGCTAGTCCAGTTGATTACGACTTTGTAGACCAAGTACTGGAAGATCATCACTGCACTATTTGCTCTAACATTCTAACAGACCCAGTACTAACTGGATGCTGCGGAAAACTTTTTTGTGATGGCTGTCTACAGAAGCAGAAGACATGCCCACATTGTAAAGAGGACGATTTCAAGAATATGGTAGATTTAAGAGTGAAACGACTCGCCATCGATGGCTTCAAAATCTACTGTCCTAATCGCTCCAAAGGGTGTGACAATATCACTACAACAAATCAACATCTCGAGAAATGCTTGTTTGCGGAGGTATCATGCACTAAGAAATGTGGAGAAAGAATGCTACGAAAAGAGCTTCAAGATCACGAGGACAACAAGTGCCCAAACCGTCTGGTACAATGTCAGTATTGCAGCACAGAGGGGATGCACAAAGAAATAACACATTTAGACAAATGTCTGCTTTTTCCTATTTCTTGCCCCAATAATTGTGGGCATGAGAACATGCAGTGGCAGAATTTAGCAGGTCATCAGAAGGTGTGTCCTCTTGAGCCAGTAAAGTGTCCGTTCTTTGAAGCTGGGTGTACGGAAATGATTGTACGAAAAGATTTGGCAGAACATAAAGCATCAAACACAGAGCACCACCTGGAGTTAGTGATGACAGAGACTGTTACACTTAAGCAGAAGGCTAATAAATTTGAACAAGAGGCAACGGCTGAAATAGAAGCAGTGGAACAAAAGGTTAATCAGCTACAGCAACTCTCACTCAAGTTTGATGGCCTAGCATTTTGTGTAACTAAGCAACTAGGCACCATTGATTCTAACCCTCAAACACAAGCAGCTATCAAGAACATCAAACGTTTTCTTAGACTAGGTCTAGCGACAATGACCACAATGCTAGCACCAGGTGACACACGATACTACCTACCACTAGTTCAAGAGTCAGAGTATAATGCTCGATCAGCTTCGTTCTACATCAAGCCTGGCTACAAAATGCATGTGGTCTTCGGTCGACACGATCATTGTGCGGTATTATTGGAAGAAGGAGAACACGATCACCAACTAAAGTGGCCCATGTCTGAAATAGAGATTAAAGTCAGTACCAAGGAGAATATTATCCTGTGCAGTGAAATCATCTGCACCAGATGCGGCCACACAGTGAACCGACTAACTGTGGGAGAGAAGTTGGGTATCACTTTACACCATGGTAGAGGAAAGGCTCTGAGAAACTTCGTGTTCCTCACAGTCAAAAAGCACTTTTGTAAGACTAGAACATGAGTGACGAGAGACTTGCAGCACACTAATATCTATACGCTATAACATTGTATTATATAATACATAATTTAACACATTATTTATACCACACCCCCTGCATAGCTGAATATTTAATTATGATTACCAGAACTTTGAAGTGTATAAAATAATATTGGGTTTCATCACAGTTCCTATTTCGCATGAAGGGCAGGGTCACAGAGATCACCAGCTCTAACTTTGAACACACCCCCTACTAGTAGCTGTGATGTCACCATGCAGTGGACAGTTGGGTGTGGCAAAGTGGCACTGACTTAATTTGTAAGCGTGTTATAGCTTTAAATAGTAGCCGCCCTCAGATACTGTGGTGGCCTCTGCGTGTACGTAAAATTGCAGTTTCGAAAATATGCCCGTTAACAAATTTGACATACCGTATATCTTCTAATTTATCGGACACTTCTAATTACCCCGGACACTCTTTTGGGCAATTTTCGTTGTTCTAATACAACGGACACTCCAGTACTTTAATATTACATTTGTTCGGACAGCATGCACCTTGAAAAGTTGAGTTATCATTCATAGACAGCAAGTAAGACTTACAGTACCAGTGGCGGATCCAGGAAAAATGAAAGGGGGGTTCCAAACTAACGAGCGCGCAGCGCGAGTAGTGAAAAGTCGCGCGCAGCGCGAATTTTTGGGGGTTACGCCCACTTCCGGTCACACAGACTAGGGAAAATCCCATACTCTGCCAGGGGAAGTCCCATAATAGACTTGCGTTAGAGCTAGCTAGCTGCCACGAACAGTCAACTAGCTAGCCTATAGGCTAACCTGAACACTCCTTTGGCAGTTGGTACATCAAAACAACAGGTACAATCATTGAATCAAATTACAATAGCTACAAAAACTGATAAATAGCTAGCAGGTGTCATTAAGCTTCTTCTAAAGTTAGTTCAAAAGGGGGGGTCAAGGGACCCCATGGACCCTCCTCTGGATCCGCCACTGAGTACTGCAGTTAGATAGCTTTACATGATTAGATAGCTATAGTGCAACTATTCAGTCGTCCTGTTCTATTACACTTAGCTAGCTCGCATGCAGCTGCTTGCTTGTTCTAATTATTCCGGACACTTCGCATGCTCTATAAAAATCTGTTCCAATTACTGATACCCGGACAATTTCCAAAATAATTATTTTTTGCTGTCCGATAAATTAGAAGATATACGGTAATTATTTGAACATAATTATACCATCTATGCTACAGCTATATATAGCCAAGTATTAACTAATACATAGTAGCTCAGTACCTGGGGCCTTGATTATAAGGAATGTTTGTATCGTGCATGAGAACTCATGAAATATACAATTGGTTACTAGGGCCTTGTAAGACCTTGGTTACTCTGACACGTAGTTACATTAGACACTCAACACTTGGCTCTACTTGAATGCCTTGAATGATATCACATTACATTGCAAGGTGTGGCTGCATAGCGCATGGGTAATACAATCACCTAATATGCACAAAACAAGCTAGGCTACGTTTTAAGGTTTCAGTATACGCATGGTCACAAGGTGAATACTTCATGCACGTTCTGCATAGGAGTGTCAAAATACATGCACATCTTTAATATAATTTTGTTGGATAATATATATTATACATAAATTATAAAGCCTCTATAGCTATACACAATCATGCAACTATTATTGTATATAGACTAAGATACTTAATTCCACAAGAATTGATCACTGTCCAGTAGCTCGGCCAAAAGTTTATTAAACGGCACGAAGAATTTCTTTAGCATAACTTTCGTTTCTTTAAGCATATTCTTGATATCTGGTGAGTGTTTGTAATCTATTAAACCATCCGAATTTGTCGAACAGTCAGCAGTTATATTCCTCACAACTTCATCAGTTAATGGTAGCTTGTTACGCTCGCCATTAATTTCAAACAAGTCCAGAACCTGCGATGCTATTTTCGCTGGCTCCTTCTTCAATGTTTCTAGCCTTACAAACAAGATTCTATCACGGGGTAAAACACTGAGCCATTTGCGTACATGAACGTAATAGATACCTCGATGAATGGCCGATTCTTTTCTCGTTCTTTCGTTAGTAATTTCATGGACACAGTTGCTTAGTAGGTGGGTACGTGATGAAATACAATCATTATACTCTTCAAGTGTAGCCTCGAAAAATGAACACGGTGCTTGCGATTTATCTCTGAAACATTGCAAAAAGGAATTGATTTTTGAAACTGAACGATTGTGGAAAATCTTGGGACCTTGGGCAGCATCGTATACATCGTTTATGAAAGTAGAGAGTTCATTTAATACCAATGTTTCAATGAAGTAAGTCCACCAGAAATTCGAGTAGAGCATGTCGACAGGATCTCTCATAATCACAACATATTTAGAGTTTGGGAATAGTTGAGGAAGGGCGCTCGGTAGTAGGCAATAGTTGGCAAGATCCGGATCAGACTCTCGAAATTTAGGCCATTCTAGGACAGTACTTGGAGTCCCATCCATGAGCATAATATGCTTTCTTTCTTCAATGGTGATTTTCGGATCTGAAGCTTGCAAGAAGTTGAGCAGGTATGGATTTCCGATAGTGTCAGAGTGTGGTAGTGACGTTGTGTAGAGGAATGGTGTCCAGAAATAAGGCTCTTTGTCGGCATGGTATTTATCAGAGCTTTTCCTAGAGTTTCCACTGAACGTGTTTATAATTTTAGATATAAAACACCACAAATAAGTAGAACCACATTTTTCAAAGCCAAGCAAATAGGTTTTTGGTAGACAGACAGTATTTGAAGAAAAGCGACCATTAAAACGGCTGCTCAGTTCCAGGAAAGCACTTCTTCCATAAAAAACAAAGTCTGTTGGCCGATCAAACTTTTGTCCAGCTATACGTCCAGTAACTCTACCAGTGCGGAACAAACTGAGTGCAGTAGTTGATGCACTGTAGTCAGTATGCCAGCAATGGCTGGCGTGGTGCTCCAGAGACTGCCTTGGTATGACTTTCCTGTACTCTTTCATGAACAACTGAGCATTGTCAATACCCAACTGGAGCAGGTTAGAATCTGAGCTGCCAAGTCCTGATGAATTGAAGCACTTCCTTACATTATCTCCAACAGCCAACAGCTCTGACCTCACATCTTTGTCACTGTAACTGTAACTGTACTCAGTTCTATGCACAGCAGTTTCTTGATCTTGTGAATGGCTACTAAGGACAAGCAGTATGGTCAGTAAGCCTAGACAAACTGTACCTACTAGAACAACTAAAATTCTCTTGTTAATAATAGCCATAGCTACACTCCATGCAGTGCAGTGCAGTATTCAACTCACTTTGAAGCTAATTGATGTACTTGTAGTGTTATGCTGTACTGACTACGATGCTTTTGTAATCTAAAAATAATCAATACAAGATCACACGTAGCACTACACAGGGAACAACTTGGTAATGAGCAAAAAATGAATGCTTGACACCTATAATTATATCTATATAAGTATGCCTAGTGAAACATGAACTGACATAATTATATAGACTGCAATATATGCAACAATGCAATTATTGATGAATTAGCAAAACAATTAATAATGGGCCAATCCTCTATACGTTATGTTTTGTTGCAAAACATAATTATGCAAGATTATACCATTATTCGAGCCTTGCTATTCATTAGCTCTACGAGGCCTAATCCAGGTGATGTAGCCGAGTAGTAGTAGCCGAGTAAAAACTACCATCCATGCACTAATTGCATGTGCGCAAACCGTGACTGATAGGACTCACCGTACATACAGGGTTACTATAGGAACACGCCCATCACAAACATGTACAACACCTCAGAATTAAGTGTTTAATACTCGCAGCTAAACCACTTCTGACCCAAACCAGCTCACTTCCAGAGGTTGGATAATCCGGATTAGAGTCCCTGTTAACACAAACGCGTTAAAGGCCTCGGGCTAGAGCAAAAATAAATCAGTTGCATGCCGCAATTCTGACTATTTGCATGGAGTTTTATTATTAGTGCAGGAAGTCCTTCCATGCAGTTTGGCACATGCAACTCAACAAAGTGCATTCTAAACACTTAGCCTTAAATACAAGCCACATGACACCTAGTAATAGTTTGTTTGTAAACATTATAATGATGATTAAAATTTTATACTAACACATGCAACCACAAGCAATGTTGCCGCTAATCATTGTAGTAACAACCTAACTGCCAATAATCATAAGCCACGCTATACTTACGAACCAGTGGGGTTATTTTCGAGGGACAACATTTTCACAGAAAGACATATTAAAAAAGGTAGTGTTCAAAGACATAATTATATATACACCCTTCGGATGAATAACAAAGGGTGCAACTTTCAGTTAGGGCTATATCAGTATAAGCCCCGTTTACATGACACCTAATCCGGGTCGAATCCGGGTCAGATTTTTCTGAGTAGTGGGCATAGTAAAATGACCACTAATTGCATTTGCGCTAGCATTGGCTGACAGGCTTACTCTATAGATCTAGAAACACCCACGAACATGTACAACACCTCAGAATTAGCCCTTTGTGTTTAGTACTCACAGCTAGACCACTTCTGACCCAGGCCAACTCACTTCCATGCAGAGGTGGGTGGGCTAATAGAACCCCCGCGGTGCCATTAACACAAACGCAGATATAGGTTTGATGAGGCCTCTTGTAAATGGGGCTATAGATTGTTAGAGCACAGTATATGAGCTACAGCAGTTGAATGAAATTTGACTCTATTTGAAGTTTCATTTAATATGCAAATATGCAAAAAAATTGTTCCATGCAGTTTTGCACAGACACACTCAATTGCAGCAAAACACTTGAAATACAAGACTGACACGGACACTTAGTTTGTACCCAAATATTGTAATTATGACACCACATTTTGACAACCACAATGTTACAATGATATTACCATCCAAACGCTTTGCTAGTTGCCAATAATTATAAAAGGCAGGCTGTGATAATTATATACGGATAGGATAATTTCGAGGGACACCATTTTTACAGGTTGGAGCTAGCTACGAATGTTTCAATTGTGAAATGTTCACTTCAACAAAAGTTGGGCTGAAATTTCATCCAGTAGCCCCTAAAACCCTCAAAAATTACCTTATGTCTACTTACATTCGTTGTCATCTTCTGCTGGCAATCTTTGGCTAATTGGCATCCATTCAAACCTGAAGATATAGCAAGGAGGACAATAATTGTACAGTATGTTGTTTTGTGTTCGTCTAGGGAATAACTCGTTATCTACTTGTACGGAGCATTGTAAGGGGAGGTGCTGTACGAGAGCTGTGTATAGGTGGGAGGGGAATTTCCCTGGGTTTTCCCCAAAGCATACTGGTAATAACACTCCCCTTAATAGCAGTGTGGGTCATATTCAGTCTACTTACATTCGTTGGCATCTTCAGGCATTTTCTGCTGCATGCAGGAATTTATCTTCAGGCAAATCGGCATCTCTCAAAATAGAATTCAACCTAAAGATATAGCAAAGAGGACAATTTTCCTGGGTTTCCCTCAAAGTACGCTGGTAAACAATGATATGATATCTTAGTGATAACACTCCTCTTAATAGGACATTGTATGTGGGTGCACAGACAGAGTCATCAAAATTAATGGGCCACCTGCATATACAGTTAGCTTAGTTATCACACTCGTAATTGCAACACCTTTGTTAGACAGGACACCATCAGCTCTTCAGTGTGCACTGAACAATACCAGGTGGTGCTTTAATACAGTCGAGTATGGGCCTGGTTTTGAAGCTTCTTTGACAGTCAGTCCTCTAGTTCGAGGCGGCTCTTCTTAGAGATGTCAGCCATGTCTGTATCTTGCCGGTGACCTAACTCAAGCTCTGGAGTATCTGTGTCCATGCTTCACTTCTCCGCTGTATCAGGAAAATATAACATTTTTATCGTCCTTGTCATGCAGTGTTCTTCGTACATTAAATGGGAACATCTAAAAAGGTGTATTTTTATTATGTGTGCAAGTGTACTCACCTAAAGACAAGGAATACATAGAAACCAAGATACAGAAGTATGTGCTGTCTCTGCATTGCACAGTGTATCTAGGGGGGCGGGGCTGCTCTGAGGTCTATATTGCATGGCTATAGCTAACGATCATTATGCAATAGCTTTTTCTACAGACGACCTTTCCCCTACTAGGCTACTTGCTAAAAATATAAACATAATAATACAGAAGATGTCTCTGTCGTCAGTGCCTAAAGATATGAGAGGATTGAGGGCATGTAAGATGTGCTCCATGGTCAAGGTGAGTGAACCACACACACACACACACACACACACACACACACACACACACACACACACCATGTACCCACTCCCACACACACACACACACACGCACACACACACACCATGTACCTACCCCCACACACACACACACACCCGGCCCCCCCCCCACACACACACACCCGGCCCCTCCCCCACACACACAGACGTTTGATCAGTTCTTATTTGGTGGGTGTGATAACTGTGATCGCTACCTCCGCATGAAGGGCAATAGGGACAGGGTCACAGAGGTCACCAGCTCTAACTTTGATGGGTAAGCCCCTCTCATTATATACCAGTATGTGTATTGACCACACCCCCTACAGATTAGTAGCTATGATGTCACCAGCGGACAGTTGGGTGGCAAAATGGCAACGACTGAGTAAGCTCGTTAGCTTCAGTTAGTAGCCGCCCTCAAGTGATGGTGACGTACCCATTGTCCCCTCATCCATGTCATAAGTTTATAGCTGCACTTATTGACCCCCACACCACCCACACACACACACACACACACACACACACACACACACACTACACAGGCAATAAGTATGTCCCTGGGTGCTACGCTGTGTCAGTGACGGGAGAGCTACCACAGGACATCATGGACTCACTCCAAGATAAAGGCATTCCCTACCAGAACAGAGACAACAGCAATCGCTGATCATCACTATATCACTATAATAATAAATTGTTCTGTTAATTAATACATGCATGTAGTTTAACGTATATTCAATTGCTTCTTGATAATAATTTCTGTCAATTGCAATAACTTTATTGCACAAAAAATATTTATTCAACAAACATTGAAATGCTAGTTACATTGTCACATGATGATATAGCCACTGTCTGTCAAGACTTGATGCCTAGTTGGTCCTTGACCGTCTTTGAGGTACACGCTGCCATCGATGCAATCAATCTGGCCACACCTAGTTCCTTAGGCTGAGAGAGTGATAAAAGTTAATGTCATTTGGACCTCAGTATATACACACACAATGTCCAGCACACCCACGTATATATATCCCACACTTTGTCAGAAAATGGACACTTTGTGCCCCTCCCCACTAGTGTACATGTACACTGCATTGTGCATGGCTACCTTGTTGAGACCTCTGGAGCCTCGGGACTTCATGACCTTGATGAACTCTCTGTGACTCAAGTTACCATCATCTGCACAACACACACACAATGAGTGGGCGGGCACACACACACACACATAATGAGTGGGTGGGTGGTTGGTTACTCACTGTCCTCATCAAACAGTGTGATGACAACGTCCACCAGGTGATCACTCATCTCCACCTCCGCCACAGCAGTAGTCACCTCCTTCAAGTCACCTACACACATTACACACACAGTACACACATTACACACACATTACACACATTACACACATTACACACACACACACACACACACACACACACACACACACACACACACACACACACACACACAACACACACACACACACACACACACACACACACACACACACACACACACACACACACACACACACACACACACACACACACACACACACACACACACACACACACACACACACACACACACACTAGTCTCCCCCCCACACCTGCAGTGATGGATGCCCCGGCTGCCATGTGCATACTCAGAGCAGTCTCAACATCTTGAATATTCTGAATAAGAGCTGAAATTGCTTCAACATCTTCGAAAGTGATTCCTTTAGACTAGAGAAGGAAACAGAGCGTGTCAGTAACCAATCAAGCATGCCACTGTGCACACATCATAATTATTGTAACATTATCAAAAGCTCCGAAAACAGTTATAGAAAAAAACCCACTTATATATAGTCCACGCTTTTTTTCAGAAATTGCAATTTGGGCACGAAATAAATCACTGATCTAGGCACACCAACAGCTACTGGAAATCAGACGTTTGCAACACAAGTTACGGACAATAAAAGATAGTTCCAATAACAGGCCTGATTTAGAAAATTAGGGCATTATGAAACTCACCTCTAACTCAGATTCATCACTGGTTTCTTTGCCATAAGCTTTCTTTATCCTCCCGAGATATTTCTTCCTTCCTTGCTCATTGACAACAGAATGAGACAAAATAAACTTGGCAAAGTCATACTCTGAGATACGCCCGTCAACCACATCAAAACGATCAAACTGTGTGGGGGGTAGGAATAAAACTGTGTGGGGGGTAAGGATCAAACTGTGTGGGGGGTAGGAATAAAACTGTGTGGGGGTAGGGATCAAACTGTGTGGGGGGTAGGAATAAAACTGTGTGGGGGGTAGGGATTAAACTGTGTGGGGGGTAGGAATAAAACTGTGTGGGGGGTAGGAATCAAACTGTATCTGTTTCACCTCCATTCGAAGTACATCTTTCCGGAAGTGAGCATAGAAGGCACGGAATTTTTTGGCAGTTAAAAGTCGATCTCTCTCTGGGCCAAAGAAATGCACCACCAGAGTATCAGCCACAGAGCCTGTGAATATAGTGAGATTAGGGAAGACAGCGTGGCCGGGGGGTAGTGAGGGAGGCTACAAAACCTCACCCACACACCCACACACACACCCACACAGCCCACACACACACACACACACACACACACACCCACACAGCCCACACAGCCCACACACACACACACACACACACACATCCACAGCTACTGTGTTAGCCTCACCAGCTACATTCCCAGTGGTCTTGTGATCTCTGTGTCTTGCTCCCACTGCAGTAGAGTCCAGGATAACTTGCTGCACCTTCTGGAACTCGCCAACATCCACCTGACCATTACCATCCAGGTCAAACATCATGAACGCTATCTCGTAGTGACGAGCAGGGGCTAAAGGTCATTACCATGGTTACAGTGCCGTAGTTACATAGTGGCAGGCTTACTTGCTAATAGTGTTAACAGGAACAAATAGTCAGAAAATGAAATAAGTCCAAAATTTCCCATCGTTGTAAAAACGCTGTCTTCCTTCAGTTCTAGTTCTCGGTCATAACGCTCGCCCCATTGCTGTGAGGGTGTGGTGTGGGCGTGATCAACATACACAAGTGGGCGGGCACACACATACCTGTATAGTCATGTTCCTGAACTTGTCTAACCCGAGACCATGTGGTTGGATGATCCCCGGAGTGATGGAGCGGATGAAGTCATCAGGAGTCATGAAGATGGTGCTCTCACCGTCCTACATGTATGTGGGTGGGGGGGTAATTTTATATACTTTATTTCAGGCCCAAATTGTCCATTTTCCTTACTGATCTAAGCACAATTACATCAAACAGCTAGCTAATCCCAAATTTTGAAATTGGACGTTCGCAACACCAGTTACATGTATGGCCAGCTATGAAAACAAGTCTGATTGTCAGCATTACTCACCTCCATGGTGATGTTGAGAGTGGCAAAGAGACGGAATAACTTGTCAGGAGTTGAGAACGATCGCAAACGATTCTCATAAGAGATCACACGTTGATCGTGGAAACTCACCCTCTTCTCATTCTTTGCGACCTCCCCCTCCTTCTCACTCTTTGCAACCTCCTCCTCCTGCATGTATCAGTTAGTACACTACAAGTATCCTGAGAATAATAGGACTACAGAGAGTACTGTAGCGGGTAAATTAGCGAAGGAGGCAATTGATATATTGAATCAAGGTGAGGGTCGCGGAAATTGGCAATATTTTAGCTAATATAATATCAGCTTTATCACATGCGATATTAGCTAAAATAATTATTTCCAATTTCAATTTTGGCGACCCTCACTTGCCAAAAATTGATTTGTCGCCAAATTTCCCCGCTATACTACAAGTATCCTGAGAGAGATTACTGACCTCTTGGGCGCGTAGTTGTAGGTAGAGGATATAGGAGGCACCAAAGAAGGCAGTCGCTGCTCCGGTTGCTATGGTGAGTCGACGTGCCTTGTCCTTAGCCTCGGCACTAGGACCAGACTGACGAGTCTCAGAATCTGTTTGACCAGCTTTGAGTGGGGACTGTGATGCCATTAGCCGGCTCTGTATTAGGGGGTGTGGTCTCAGAGGCCCTCTGACCAATCGGATTAGCTGACGTGCCGAGTGCATTGTGTCTAGTCTGTGTATAGATGGAGTAAATATCGAACTACACAAAGCACACACCCTCACAGCCTCACACACCCCCACACACCTTACACCCCACCCCCCTCACACACACACACACAACCTACCTACCTCGGGGTGTCCAGTTGACTTGAGCTAACGGTCTTGTGTTGTTTATACGGGTCACCAGCCACGCCCACTTGTTACTACCACATTCTTGAGGGCCAAACAACTCAGCGACTCTGCCTCTACTAGACACTATAAAGAAGAGATGGCCTTCGCTCGACTAGTCCTCGGCTCTAGGGGGGGTCTCCTGTGTACATGGCTACCGGTGGTGGGGGGTAGAGGCTACTCCAGCACACCCTACAGCACTGACCCAGGTGAGGGTGACACAGTGGGGTGTTATACACACTGTCATGTCATGTCTAGTGTGACATTTTCTAGGTACTTAAATTTTGTGGAACTGTTCGTTGAATAAATGTCACGTTTTGTGTCCATTGTTCCCTAGCTATGTTCGTGGAATAATTTTCGTGGGGAAGATTGCTAATTTCGCGGTATACGATAATATAGGAACTTTTCGAGGGTTTGGTTAATAGCAACCTGTTAGGAATCCTACAACATTTTTCGTTAATTATGTGCTACAACGTGGAAGGCCTGGGAATGTTTCCAGTAAGCAGTCAACCCACAACATTATTCAACAAATTGCTTTAGAGGCCATTCCACGAAATTTAACTGCCTCGTGGTATACGGTAATTAGACTATTATTATAACTTTCTTTCCTTCCGTGTGTGTAGTGACTGTTAGAGTGAGCCATGGCTTCCCTGTGGTGACAATACCTCTACCATCTCGTCGTGAGTCATGTGACTTCACACTCCGCCCATTCCTTCAGAGCGTCAGTGATTTCATACATCACGTCAAAACAGAAGATCTGGGAGTAGATAAGTGAGTCATGAATTGCAGTACGTAATATAATAATAATGGAGCTTGTACATTTCCTTATGTACATCATTATGCTATACATAATTATATCGAATAATTATAGCCGAATTATGGTAGCAGCACTAGCTATTAAACATATTTTTTTCCTATAAAAACATTTACATTGGGAAAAATTGGTAGAATTGGCTATGGGAAACACTCAAATTAATGGCAAGAGCTCCGATCCGTAATGATATTGATATCAATGTGTTTTTAGCGTATTCCTTATTTACCCCCCGCCCACTCAGTGTGGCTGTGTATGGTGTGGGCGGGAATCGTATCGCTGGGTCAACTGGAGTCGACCTTTTATTGCGGGAGGACTTTGACCTGGTCGTCAACGGTTACAAGTATCGTGTGGAGGTCCCTCAAGACCGTGAGTCACACCTCACACACACACACACTCACACACCCGCCCACACACACACAAAGCTAAACTGTGCATTTTGATAATTATGGTGTGTTTCAGTAATCTATTTCGGGGCGTGTAGTTGGACATCTTTCAACAGTCTTAACTAACTTTAGTACTGTTGATCCAATGTCAATAATTTTCTGATTTTCTGAAAGCTTAGAAAAAGACCTTTCAAATGATGTGTTAAAATCCAAAATTTCGTTGGGGCCATAATTTGTCATTTTTCGGCCTTTCTTCTTTCAAATTCTTTTCTCTCTCAAATATGAACTTTTATGACACCATTTGAAAAGTCTCTTTCCAAGCTTTCAGAAAATCATAAAATCGTTGAAATGTGATCCAAATTCAAATTATGGCAGCTGAAGCAAATAGAAAAAATCATGGACTATATTAATTAATATAAGTTGGTGTATTTCGGAGGTAAGTTTGATTGTCCATAACTTGTGTTGTAAACTTCCATCCAACCCCCTCACAACTCACACACCCACACACACACCCGCCCCCACAGTTAAGTACCCACTGGATGGCGAGGCTAGTTTATCTGATGTACGGAACATGATACACAAGCTGTACACTCAACTCAACATCGACACTCATCAGGTACGCTAATCTATATATAATACTACTACATGGTTACCATGCCAACACAGCTCGGCAAAGAGAGAGAGTTGAAAGGTAAACTAGAGTCCGTGAGGTCAGAACTAGCTCCACTGGATGCTCAATCCATGGCTATTGGCAAGCAAAGCAAGGGTCGCTCCAATATGGCTATATGGGGTGGCATGGCGTTCATGTCCCTCCAGTTTGGCTTCTTTGCTCGACTGACCTGGTGGGAGTACTCGTGGGATATCATGGAACCAGTCACTTACTTTGCCACCTACGCCACCTCGATGGCCATGTTCGCTTACTTCGTCCTCACAAGACAAGTACGTTGTGTTTACATGTTCGTGGATGTGCGTGCGTGCGTGCGTGCGTCACAGTAGTATAGCGAGTATTTTTCGAGGACTAATGTGAATTTTGCAGATTTCAACCAAGCTGCGAAATTTTCAATCGCAAAAATGTATAAAATTACCCGCTATATAATTATATACATATTGTGTGGGGGTTGTTCTGATTGCCCCTCTCATCATATGCATATTGTGTGGGGTTGTTCTGATTGCCCCTCTCATCATGTGGGGGGTTGTTCTGATTGCCCCTCTCATCATGTGTGGGGGGTGTTCTGATTGCCCCTCTCATCATGTGTGGGGGGTTGTTCTGATTGCCCCTCTCATCATGTGTGGGGGTTGTTCTGATTGCCCCTCTCATCATGTGGGGGGGTGTTCTGATTGCCCCTCTCATCATGTGTGGGGGGTTGTTCTGATTGCCCCTCTCATCATGTGTGGGGTTGTTCTGATTTCCCCTCTCATCATGTGTGGGGGGTGTTCTGATTGCCCCTCTCATCATGTGTGGGGGGTTGTTCTGATTGCCCCTCTCATCATGTGTGGGGATTGTTCTGATTGCCCCTCTCATCATGTGTGGGGTTGTTCTGATTGCCCCTCTCATCATGTGTGGGGTTGTTCTGATTGCCCCTCTCATCATGTGTGGGGGTGTTCTGATTGCCCCTCTCATCATGTGTGGGGGTTGTTCTGATTGCCCCTCTCATCATGTGGGGGGGTTGTTCTGATTGCCCCTCTCATCATGTGTGGGGGGTGTTCTGATTGCCCCTCTCATCATGTGTGGGGGGTTGTTCTGATTGCCCCTCTCATCATGTGTGGGGGTTGTTCTGATTGCCCCTCTCATCATGTGGGGGGGTGTTCTGATTGCCCCTCTCATCATGTGTGGGGGGTTGTTCTGATTGCCCCTCTCATCATGTGTGGGGTTGTTCTGATTTCCCCTCTCATCATGTGTGGGGGGTGTTCTGATTGCCCCTCTCATCATGTGTGGGGGGTTGTTCTGATTGCCCCTCTCATCATGTGTGGGGATTGTTCTGATTGCCCCTCTCATCATGTGTGGGGTTGTTCTGATTGCCCCTCTCATCATGTGTGGGGTTGTTCTGATTGCCCCTCTCATCATGTGTGGGGGTGTTCTGATTGCCCCTCTCATCATGTGTGGGGGTTGTTCTGATTGCCCCTCTCATCATGTGGGGGGGTTGTTCTGATTGCCCCTCTCATCATGTGTGGGGTTGTTCTGATTTCCCCTCTCATCATGTGTGGGGGGTGTTCTGATTGCCCCTCTCATCATGTGGGGGGGTTGTTCTGATTGCCCCTCTCATCATGTGGGGGGGATTGTTCTGATTGCCCCTCTCATCATGTGGGGGGGATTGTTCTGATTGCCCCTCTCATCATATACAGGACTTTGCGTACCCAGTGACTGAGGAGAGGACTTTCCTGCACAACTTTTATCGAACTTCCAACAGTCAAAAGTTTGATATTGACAGGTAACTATGGTGCTGTGTGTGACCCCGCCCACTCACTACACACCGCCCCCTCACCACACACACAGATACAACCACCTCAAGGACACAGCATCACGTCTGGAGGGAGAGCTGAAGAGACTCCATGACCCACTGCAACTCAACCTGCCCACACCAGCTCCAGATCATGTCAACTAGTGCAGTACTCTCTATAATAGCTAGCTAGTATGTGTGATGGACGTTTTGTAGAGTGATTCTAGATTGATTAGTTTTAATTATCGCAAGTTGAATATTACACAAATACCGTATAGCAGGTAATTTGGGGGGGGGGGGGCGGGATTGAGCAATAATTTAATTTTTAGTCAGTTCGTATTTCATTTAAAAATTATGATTATTTACGAGACAAAATGACATGAGAATGTGGTGTATGTACGCACGACATACAAAAAGACAATCAAAAGACAATAATAAAAAAGATAATTGTTAGTTTGAGAGTTCTGAAGTTATAGGTAGTGATGATGATACGGATAAAGAGGCGGGGGAAATGGGTGTGGCCACACCTGGTAGAGACGCCAACCTGTAGGAGGGGGTGGGGTGCGTTACATACAGTGTCAATATAATAGATCTAGAGCTGTTGTTTGCTAGTGATATTTTTGTGATATTAAAGTCAAAATCCACCAATTTTAACAAAAGCAAAGTCAGCCATTTTGTATCTATCCAGCGATCACCTTTTGAGTAGTTGTCTGTTAGTGACCAGGAGATTGCGTGTTTCATCTTGAGACTCCTCCCTCTGTAGTTGAGAGCGGGAGTAGTGTTGCACCAGGTCAGTCATACCATCTGGTGATTCCTCCACAGTGTCTTGCCGACTAATCCTGAGGGGGGGCGTGACCAATCAGATTAGAGCATTAGTGTGTGTGGGTGTGTGTACCTGCGCTGTACAGAGCTCATGACAAGGCCACTGTTGCCCCTGGCAACCTTCCATAGCGCCTCGTTGCGACGCTCTAATAACTGCAGGAAACACAAGTACAGTAAGAACCACCACCCTTATAATTATGACCAGAGCTTGTATCTAATTCTGAGAGCTATTGAATGCATCAATTAGTTTTGAAATTAGACGATCTGACATAAATTACGGGCTCTCAAATATAGAATACGTTCTGATGTGCATAGGGGACTAGGGTGGTTACATAGACCAGACCACACAGGGGGGTAGGCCAGACTACACAGGGGGGTAGGGGGGGGGCATATAGACCAGACTCACCCTATCCAGCCCACTCCTGAGTTGTCCAGTGTTCTCCTTGCAACTCTCCACCCTCTGTATCAGGTGACCTAGTGCCACATACTCCTGACAGAAGCTAACACCATTCAGCTTGGTCTCAATAATGAACTGTGCTTGATGGATGGCTTGCAGGAGGACATCTTGCATGCGCCCCCTGGAGGAGAGCTGCCTGCCCTTACTGACCTTGATGTCTGATAAAATATCTCTAGCTCTGGCCACACTGTGCAATAGAAGGCATGGCATCAATTAGTTCAACAAAGGATACCTTACAAAGCCATCAATTATCACAGAGCTTGTATCTAAGCACATTATTACCCTAGGTGTGCGTGGGCGGCCACGGGTATAGTAGTCGTCTGGTTTGTTTGTTTGTTTGTTTGTGACAGGTGAATCTACTCACCTGAATGTCATAGCACTGCGTTTACAGCATGGATAGCCAGGCTGTCATGGCGCTGCGTTTACAGCATGGATAGCCAGGCTGTCATGGCACTGCGTTTACAGCATGGATAGCCAGGCTGTCATAGCACTGCGTTTACAGCATGGATAGCCAGGCTGTCATAGCACTGCGTTTACAGCATGGATAGCCAGGCTGTCATGGCGCTGCGTTTACAGCATGGATAGCCAGGCTGTCATGGCACTGCGTTTACAGCATGGATAGCCAGGCTGTCATGGCACTGCGTTTACAGCATGGATAGCCTTCACACAACAAGTTATTAATAGTGGCAGATTTTGATGTTAAAGCTTCGTTGTCGGAATAAAAGCTAAGAAGCTTGAACTTGCACGTTGAGCTAGCTACACTGTGGCCTTTATTACTTGCAGATGAAGTGATCCCGTACCAGGAACAATGAAAAAGGGTCACTGAAGTAGAAAGCTAGAATTGTGACTGGTTTGTTGTCTCGGGAGGCTTCTTTGCTGACTCTGGATCCTAGCACCAGGACTCCAGGAGCCATACTTCTCTAAGACTCCAGGATTTTTGCTGTGATGTACCACTGAAATGCTGTTCTCAAATGTTCATCATGCTTCCAGTCTGGTTAAATTTTATTGCTCCTGAGTTTGCTGTGCTAGACAGCTTAGTCATACATGCTACATGCACTGCATTATATCACTCCTCTGGTTTCATGTTACCAGCTGAGGGTTTGAACTTCAGTGCTCTAGTTGGAAAGGTAATTCTGAGAGCTATTGAGTTTTGAAATTGGACAATCTTCACACAAATTACAGGCTCTACACGATAGCTGCCCCAGGTGTTGCTATGCACGATGATAGCTGCCCCAGGTGTTGCTATGCACGATGATAGCTGCCCCAGGTGTTGCTATGCAGGATGTAAGCATCTGTCTCCTTAATTATATACCCTTACTAAGAGTTGTAGTATTTATGGAACTCTCTGCCATTGTCAGCATCAGTACAGATCATCTCCTCCGCTAGTCTCAGGTACGTCTCCGCTTCTCTACGCATGTCTGCAATCTGATTGGTCAGTTGAGTCAGCCGAGCATTGTAGTCCTCAAGCTGTGCACTCATCGAGGTCCAGGTGGGCGTTAGCTCTGTGAGGGGTCGTGTGGGGGTCAATAGCACACCATTGGAAAGGTAATTCTGAGAGCTATCAATTAGTTTTGAAATTGGGACAATCTGAACACAAATTACGGGCTCTACAAGATAGCTACCAAAATAGCAGAAATCATAAAAATTTACCGTCGATAGTTTCAGGAGGTAGTTGCTGCAACTGTGGCTGGTCACTAGATAACCTGTGTGTGTGGGTGTGTGTGTGTGGGCGTGTGTGTGGGGGTGGTGGTAACGTACATATCTCTGAGCAGTGTTAGCAGTGCAGTGACCACATCATACGACCTCAACAGAGACTGCTCCCCCTCTCTCACCAGAGTGCACTGGATACGAATCTGATAACTGTGAGGGAAAGATAATGAGTCAGTGGGTGGTGTGTGGGTGGGTGGTGTGGGTGTAGTGTGTGTGGTGTGTGTACTAAATTGGTTAAAATTGGACAAAATGTACCAAATTGGTACTGATCCTTGTGTGTGTGTGTGTGTGTGTGTGTGCGTGGTGTGTGAGTGGGTGTACTCACAGGATGGCCTTGTGTGCTTTGTGGAGCCTATCAAAGAACAAGTGATGAGCTCTGATGTGATGATACACATGAGAGAACACAGAGCGTCTCGCCTGTGTAGGTATATAACATGATCACATGACATGTCACATGACACTTACATCCGTTGAAATCTTCTCATCTCCGAAAGAAGCTGTAAATAGTATTATAATAATAAGACACTACACATAATCATAGGCCACACCCACTTACTGAGTTTAGCGACGGAGCTGTTGCTGTCATGCATGACCTTGAACGATGGCATTAGAAATATGGGGAACATGAACAACACTCCCATCTCTTCAGCAGATATACAAGAGGTCACGGGGTCAGAGTCCAAGGGTAGCGTACCATCAGGCTGAATGAGATACTGCTCCTCTGGCTTCACCTCTGACTCTAACTGGAACTGGCGTTTCAGATCTGAAACTCTGGAGTAAAATTAGACATTGTTTTGGCTAAAAAAGTAGATCATTGGAAAGGTGATTCTGAGAGCTATTTGAAATTAGACAATCTGAACTACAGGCTCTCAAAAATAGCTACCAAAACAGTTGAAATTTAAAAGCGCAAGGCCTTAAAATTGACGTTATTATACATGTACCTGGTACACAAAACTTGTTTCTAAAATAATTTACATCCAACAAGTTGCACTTACTTGGTTTTGTCAGTGACTGTGTAGGAGTGGACGTCTCCAGTGGCAGTGCACACGATATTCATAACCTGTATTATAGGAGGAGGATAGCGGGGTCAGGTGTAGGGGGTGTGGTCTAACCTTTGTACCCAGGATAGTAGTCATGTGACTGATACAGGGAGCGTCCTCATTGGTCAATCTCTTAGCCCCTCGGAGCTCAGGGTTGAACTGTAGTGCAGTCTGTAACCATGACGTCAGCTCTTCCTCCAGGGGTCTGCAAGGTAGCATACTGATAGTGTACTAGAATCCGCTCTGTAACTAGAGTTCTGATGGAATAAATTCAATGAAGTTTAGGAGATCTTTTAGATGGTATGCTCAAATCCCAAATTTGGAACGGGCATAATTTGGAAAAATACCATGGGCTATATATAGCCCATGGTATTTTGTCAAAAACAGGCGCAAAATAGACTTCTAATTTTACCACATCATCTGAAAGGCCTCTCTCTAAGCTTTCAGAAAATAATAAATTAACGTTAATGGACAAACAGAACTAAAATTATGGCCGTTCAAAAATGCTCTATTTTCTGTATTGAGTGGGCGGTGTGTGTATACCTTGATAGTCTGTGAGGGTGTGGTAGGTGGTCAGAGTACACGGGTTTGTCTGGAGGGGTCAAAGTGTAATTGACTGCATGTCCCTATATAAACTATCTCTCACCAGTATTGTCTTTGTAATGGATATGGATGACCTTTGGACCCTTCTTGGCAACACAGTCAACCCTACAATCAAGGAACATCACATTAAACTAAAATTTTGAGGATTTTTATTTGATGATAGAGGTTTACACTAACCCGCTATACGACACTAACACAAGACAGGATATAAACTATCTCACCAGAGAATGTTCATGGTTGGCTCTCCATGGAGAAATGGACGAATTCCAGTGACACACTCAAACACAACTACTCCAAAGCTCCATACGTCCACACTGCTGTTATAGTGTTGACCCTTGAGCACTTCCGGGGCCTTGAGGGGTTAAATACACACATGTACAGTCACAGAGGGTACATGTGCAGTGGAGGGGACACAGAGGGTTAAACACACACATGTGCAGTGGAGGGGACACAGAGGGTTAAACACACACATGTGCAGTGGAGGGGACACAGAGGGTTAAACACACACATGCACAGTGGAGGGGACACAGAGGGTTAAACACACATGTGCTCACCACATATTGCATGGTGCCCACCAGGGAGGTACACACACTACTCTGATCATAACTCTTGGCATATCCGAAGTCAGTCAACTTATACACAACCTGTACAACAAGAAATCCAACATCTTGATTAAATAATGTATTTTCTTCTGTTCTTCAGTTTTGGCCCTAGTTATACTTTCTACATGTACATGTAATAAAGCTAGAGTACTCTTGCTATAGCGCTGGGCAAGCTAGTCAGAGTAGAATTCATTGTAGCTGACCAATACGACAGTGGGGAGACGTTAGGCGCTGAGAAATTATTATCCTACCATGGTTTGCTGCTCTGTTGTAAGTGCCTGCAATCCACCGTCATTATCTGATATAAACTCACCTTGTTCTTGTGGATGATCTTGCGCAGTATGTTCTCTGGTTTGAGATCTCTGTGGATGACCTTCTTCTTGTGAAGAAACCGGATACCAGAGTCTACACACACACACACACACACACACACACACACACACACACACACACACATAGAGGGGGTCAGTAGGGGGTCAAAGCGTTATAAGAAGCATCTTTGAACGGCCACAACTTTCTGTTTTAGAGAGAGGCCATTTAAATGATGTGTTGAATCAAAAGTCTATTTTGGGCCTGTTTTTGACAAAATACCATGGGCTATAATAATCATCAGCCCATGGTCTTTTGTCAAAAACAGAAAATTACGGCATACCCACACCCACAGGGCACACACACACGACACACATCCCCACACACCCCCACACTATAGAGTCCAAGGCAGAGCACTTACTGACGTCAGAGCAGATTTGTCGGACATCTTCCTCCGGGAGACCACAGCAATTGTCAGGTTCACGAAGTACCTAGCAAAAGAGAGGGCGGGGCATTGTATATAATTATATCATCAGGGCGACGCCCACCTGTCTGAGGTCCCCTCCGCCACAGAACTCCATATATATACATGGCACGTTTCCTTGGGGACGGTAGTACAGTCCCTCGGGTGGACTCTGCGCCTTGACAATATTGACGTGATCCAAGCGCTTGATGATCTCCATCTCCTGCATCCAGCGATCAAATGACTCACGGGAAATATTGAGCTGACGACATTCCTTAAGAACAAGCTTCTCCCCTGTGAGCTGTGGGGGCGTGTCCAGTTATATATTATAATGCAGTGACGTGTACCTTATGCACAAACAACTTGACAATTCCAAAACCTCCCTGGCCTATATCCCTATCAAAGGTCCACAGCTCCTGGGCACGTGAGGGTGGCGGACTGTCCCCCGCGCTGTGATACTGCTCGTCATCACTGTAGCCAGCATCGAAGCCTACTTGAGCCATTACTACACACTGCACGTACATGTACACACTCACAAACTAAAAACAACTGTTTGTTAATTCGGTAAAGATCGCCTCAAAGTGCTCTCAAATAATAATAATTATCTCCAATAAACCGAATTAGCGGCTTGACTTGAATCATTCCGCGGCTTAATACAGAGGTTATGTAATTGAACTGTGAATAATGATTACCATTGATTGGCATGGTTGGCAAACCACAACTACTGAGTGAAAACAGATGACTTGCAGAAGAAGAGATGGAAGTAATTTATGTAAAGCTGCATTCATTCGTGTGTAGTACACTCAAAAATGATGTGTGCATGGTTTTTGGCAAATGTGCGTTTTCCCACAATAGTCACGCGCACTTACGTAAAAACCACACATTACATTTTTACAGTGTATAGGCCTGGCTACTGCAATCTAGCCTCAATCCCAGGCCGTACTTACCATAAGATGATAAGGAAAGTGTAGGCCTGGCTACTGCAATCCAATTTAACCAATTGCTATTATAAAGACATGACATAATTATTCCCAGAGTTTTGCATTCCTTAATTAATTGTGTACTCTAAGTTATTGAAGCAGGGTCATTTACCTGATGTGTGTGTCCATGAGGCCAGGGGGAGTAGGAATGTTGACCTCTCATTTCCGTGTGTGTGAATGCTAAGTAGGACTGCAGCACAGGGTCATGAATACCATTAACTGGACCAGTGTTTGCACTTAACTTGTTGTTCCTAGCTAGAAATAATACCCTCATTAACAAAATATTCTACCCTGAGCTATTAGTTCAATAATGTCGATAATGGCAAAGAGACAGAGCAGAAATGATCGTCCTACTTCACTACACTACCACTTCACGAAACAAACTGCCGTGTCCCAGCTAGCAACGGCTAACCAGCAGCTTCCCTCTGTAAGCATCAACCCACCAGCAACTAACAGTCAACTCAAGTCGTTTGATGACATCCACAACAAACAACTGTCCAAGCCTTCCAATACGTCAAGTGATGTGCAAACCCTCACACCAACTACTACAAAGCATTCCTTTTTCAGTTATAAGAAGTTTTCAACTGAAAGTAATGATTCAGGCTGTCAGAGTCAAGTGTCAAGTGTCACCTCACTTCAAAGCCACAGCAAAGAAACAAGCGGTTCAAATTTGCACGAGTCGTGTCAAATCCTCCGAGAGTCTCCTGTAACTGAAGATCCATCTAAAGAATCAGCTCCACAGTTAATTACAGAGCCAGGCAACAATGGTGCTAAGAAAGTGAGTGTGGATGAGACAGCTCTTAGTAATTTGTTTAAAGCAGTTCTCAAACTGCAAGAGGGAGCTCTGTTGCTGGCCCCGCGGAGTGCCGAAACAGATGGCCCATATTATAGACGGAGAAGCACTGGTGAAGGAGGGAGTAAAGTCAAAGATTGTCGTCGTGTAAGCTCTCAAGCATACTTTCATAGCATGGTCAATGTTGAGCGGTCCCCTAACAACTGGAGCAGCAGAAGGACCTCCGGGTGCATTGTGTGTGATAGGAAGCGCAAACCAACCATAGATACACCACCTCCGTCAACAAAAGTTATCATCAAGACATCCATGTCAAGAAAAGCACAGCAAACCAGACGTTTCTCTGAGGCTCTGCAGGTACACAACAGCTAGTACAAGTGTATGTAATTATAGCTATATAATATTTAGATTTCCACTGAATGCATATGCAGGTGATAAGACGCAGTCAAAGTACCTTGCCTTATGTTGAACTGTACGTTCTCAATCGTGAGGAACTCATGAAGCTGAGGAGAGACTACAGTAAGTGAGAGATCATTATAATATATTATATAAGCTTACTTCTTTCCAGAGCCAATTCTGAAACTGGTCCCATTTGACGAGCCCAGAGAGAAGGTTCTAGAGAGATGTGTCAGTGAAAATATGCCTGATTTTATTCACTATACTGACTGGCCATCAATCACATGTTACTTGGTGGCAAAGAGATTACTCTCTAAAGATGACCGCCAGAAAATGTTGAGTGTTCCAACTCGTGCTGAGAAGGGAAACTGTTTCTATCTTGATGTGCTCCCCACTAAAGGAGACGATGCTTATTGTAGGCTGTATGACTGCATCAAAGGAGAACAAGAGCACAGCGGCCACGAACATCTTATTAAGATACTAGATAGTGCATTGCAGTAAATGCAATTGCAACCTGTGTTGTTGTGTGGCAATAATAAATAATTATTATGAATTTTTATGACAGTAGTACTGGGAAATCGTGGTGCACATGCGCCAAAGTGTGACAGACTGTCTTTGTTTCAAGTCGCGCCCTGAAATAGAGGCTAGAACACATGACTGCATGCTTGCCTGCGACACGCCCACGTTTTCAGTAAACAAAGGCTTTGGTACATGGTGGTGCATGAAAGTAGGCGTTCTAGCTGCTCAAGATGTTGCTGAGAATTCATCCAAGCCTTGTGCTGCTCGTGCTGTGGACCTACTGTGCTCTCTTCATTACACTGGGCTCCACAGGTCAGCTAGCTAGCTATAGCTTACTCATTTAGAATTTTGATATACTAGAATCTAGATCTAGATAGCTCTACAATTAACTATTGCATGCACTAGCTAGTAGCTTTGTAGTGCAGCAGTGTAGTGTAGGCGTAGCCTGCAGTGACCCATGACCTATCTATTATTGTTTACTGCTTCATTGATTGCAGAGATCAGATACTCACGATATGCAGACATTGGCTCTGGAGGAGATAATGATTCCTGCACTGCATGCATCGTAGGGACCTTTGCAGACAATGGTGTGTGTGGGTGTGTGTGTGTGTGTGTGTGTGGGTGGGTGGGTGGGTGTGTGAGTGTGAAGTGTGTGTGTGTACTCAACTATAGTTACAACCTGGAATAGGTGTTTCTAACCATTTCCTATCATGGTCTAAATGTGGTGGGAGATAAGATTAAAGACTCCACTTTTCTCAGGGTATCTGTTGTCGATAGTTGCTCCAAGAATATCGACATTCCTAACAGTAAAACTGGTATTATGTTTCCCAGCTAAACAGAAGCCACTCATTACATAGCTACTTTAAGTACTCCCCTTTGAGCTCCGTAATTTGAATTTAATAGCCTTAATTATTTGTTTATTTACTCCACTATAGCTACTGGGGACTGTAACTGCAGCTGTACTTGCACTCCGACCTTAAGCACAGTAAAGCCATGCAACTGCAGCGGCTACTGTACGGACAACAGCTCATGCAAGGAGTGCGACTTTGGTCACCATAGCAACAAGACGGGGAGCATACTGTGCCTTGAATGTGATATGGGCTACTATGCAAAGTAAGAACACTATAAGTTACAATAGATATATTACAGCGGTTACAGTGCATGGGTACAGTGGGTACAATGGGTACAATGGTTACAATGGGTACAGTGGTTACAGTGGTTATATACAATGGGTATACAATGGGTGCAGCTGCATGTAGCTGGTGCTTGTGCTGGTTATACAATGGTTGTAACAATCTTTGTAGCATATTTGGTAGCCTCATAATAATTCATGATCATTACTTGCAT